>NC_081152.1:18167988-18467988 GCF_958295425.1 Solea solea
GTACTGGGAAAATTATGATGTTTGTCCACAAAACAAAAAATTATCCAGTTTTAATGATTTATTTGTTACTTTGAGCAAAGAAACCAGGAAAATATTCACATTTAAGAAACCGATAATCAGAAAGCTTGTTTTTAATTACTGAAAAAACATTAATCCACTATCAAAATAGTTGACGATTCATTTAGTAATCGATTAATTGTAGCAGCACTACTCCAAATTACAATTACAACACAAAATAACACTATATACTACTGTTGTTCATTTACATTATTTAAAAAGCTGAACATTTGACCAAATTCCAGATTTGAAAACAACATTATAGGCAATATTGCGATTTTGATGACATTTAGATTAATTGTTCAACCCTAACTCTTACTGCTCCTTTTCTTTCTTGTCTGTTATTTCCAAGAATGAAATCATTTTTAAATATTTAAATGCCCTCATATAAGAGTTTGTTTATATTCTATTGTTGTCATCTGCAGAATGATACAGTACGAGGCTCAAACAGCTGCTATATTGTGTGTACACTGCTCCAAAAAGGGAAAAACAGGTATATTATATTAACATTATAGTACATAAATTATATTAATATTGAGACTACATACATGTTTTACATGCTTTAAGAAGATTCTGGTTTTTTTTAGAAAGTTTAGAATCTCGACACGACAAATGTACCTGTTACTTTTCTGCTGGTTATTTACAGCCTGAAGGAGTGAGACGTCTGTCCCCAGACAGATACTAAAAACTACTTCTATGGATTTTTCCATCGACTTTATCACAGTGAATTCCACAAAATGGGATAAAAGTCGTAGTTAACATCACAAATAAGTGTTTAAAAACTCACCTCTGACGCAAAGTAGCGACATGGCAGAGCGACAGTGCACTTGTTTGACACTTGTTTGTAGAGCAGGCGCAGATTTACTCTCCGCTTACATGGCAGCAGCGTCCGTTAAGTTAAAAGCCTTCGCTTTAAACGCTGCAAACGTCCTCGTCGGTGTTCGTGAGTGTTTTCGTAACGCCGGAGTTCGCGTCCACGGAGCAGCAGCAGCAGCGGGCCCACGCCACGGCCACGCCACGAATATAAACTCCCATCACATACAGGTTTTCTCTCAGAATTGACGGACAAACCTGAGAGAGGCAGAGTCAGAGGGCGGAGGGAGGGAGAGAGAGGGAGGGGCTTCACTAAAGGGCTGGGCTACGCAACTCAAGCCGACCAATCACTGAGAGGCACAGGTTTGCTGAGGAAACAGGTGACGCAGACACATCCGTGTGGAACGTTAGGATGTTTTTATAAACTTTTATTAAATATTTGTATATAATATGTTGTGATTCTTAATTAATTTAGAGATTTATATTAACAATTTACCTGTAAGCATTTGTTTTTCACTCAAAAATGACTTTTTTAAAGGTCCAGTGTGTAACATTTATTGCTAGAAATTGAATTTTGTAATTAAAATGATGTATTTATTGTGAAAATAGGGACAGCACACATTAACATACATTAATGTATAAATGCTACTTATTGTATTTCATTGTATTAGCCATTGGCTAATTTCCATCTCTAGCCCAGAGTCAGGTTGGTGTAATCAGAATAATTTGTTATTCTTATTTAATTCAGAGCTTTATATTAATATTTCATGTTGAAACATTGTTTATTTGGGAGGGTCCATTCAATGTTTAACTTTAAATTAAAACATTAAAATAATTATTGATTTATTGTGAAAATAGTGACGGCACACTTTAACAAACACTCTCATCTAAATGCTAGGGATTGTATTTTTTGTATTAGCCAATGTTATTAGAATACTTTATTAATCCCTGAGGGGGAAAATTGGGTAACACATGTAAACAAACATAAATAAACACATATATGTTTTTACATAAGTGTATAATCGCTTTAAAAAAATAAATAATAATGATGTATCAGTTAACAAGGCTTGTTACAGAGGTCCTCTTTTTGTTGACCATTAAGTAGTCTTTGTGAGCGGCAAACTCATTCTCAAATCAATTGTTTAATGTGTCCTGTGTTTGCACTTGTGTCGTGTGATTATTTCAGTTTATTTCTATATTTCTATATTTATTCACACATTTCCTAAAAAAGATCCCTTCAAACCCTCTTAAAGAGCTGTACATAACACAGTAGACTCAATAGGAAAAACAGTAGGCTATATTATTTAATTTGAGTGTATGGTCTCTGTCTGAAGGGCTACAGCAGCAACTGAGCTTAAAGACAAAAGCAACAGCACCACCTGGTGTACTTAACAAGTCATTACGTGTATTAAAAATGTACTTGTTTTGAGATAAGGTGTACTTTTATGAGGGGAAACTGGCACATCAGCACAAACGAGAGAAGCAAACTCTAACAAGATATGAAGATCAGAAACAAAATGTTGGCAAAATAAATGACAAATGCAAAAAAAATATAGGTACAATATGTTTTTAACAAAATACATTGGAACAATTTAAAAGGTAGAGTATGTGCAGTTTTCAAGATTCAAGATTCAAGATTCAAGATTCAAGATTCTTTATTGTCATTATGCAAGCATAACAAAATTTCCTCCCGAGACTCTCAGCAAACATTGAAATACGCATGAACAAAACAGAAAACAAGAAAGGTTATTGCAGGTGAAATGTGCAAAAAGTGAACAGTGCAGGGAAATGTATGTACAGGGGGAAAAAGGGGCAGTTGTATTATAAATATAAATATAAAGTGCAGAACTTAGTGCCAGACCTGTGTCATCCACTACAGAGGGGGGAGGGGGGGGGAGGGGGTTATTGATTTCACAGCCCTGGGGAAGAAGCTGTCCCTGAGTCTTTTGGTGGAGGATCTGATGATCCTGTACCGTTTTCCTGATGGAAGTGGTGCAAAAAGAGCGTTGCCTGGGTGGGTGGGGTCTGTTGCTATCCGTCTGGCCCTCCTCTGGAGTCGTGCGGTGTAAACAGAATCCAGATCAGGTAGACGGCGGCCCACAATCCCCTGTGCAGTTCTCACCACCCGGGCTAAGTCCTTCCTGTTTTGTGACGTGCAGCTGCCGTACCACACCGTCACACTGAGACACAGGATGCTCTCTATCGTGGCTCTGTAAAAGTTTGTGAGCAGCTGAGGAGAGAGTCCAGTCCTCTTCAGCTTCCTGAGGAAGAAGAGCCTTTGTTGAGCCTTCTTCACCAGGTGCGAAGTGTTCACACTCCATGAGAGGTCAGAGGAAATGTGGATTCCCAGGAACTTGATGTTGTCTACACGCTCCACTCCCTCTCCTTGTATGCAGAGTGGAGCGTGTTCAGTCTTCCTGGACCTCCTGTAGTCTACTATGACCTCCTTTGTTTTGGTGGTGTTCAGGATGAGGTTGTTCCTGGAGCACCATTGTGTGATGTGCTGGACCTCTTCTCTGTAGTGGGTCTCATCATTGTTGGATATGAGACCCACCACGGTGGTGTCGTCCGCAAACTTTACAACCATGTTTGTGGGATGGATGGCAGAGCACTCCTGTGTGAAGAGAGTGAAGAGGGCTGGGCTGAGCACACAACCCTGTGGCGTTCCGGTGTTGAGGACCAGCGGTGCAGAGGTGGACCCCCGTATCCTAACCACCTGGGGTCTGTTGGTGAGGAAGTCGCTGATCCAGGAGCAGAGCGATGGTGCCAAACCCAGATTGTGCAGTTTCAGCGCCAACACGTCCGGGAGAACGGTGTTAAACGCTGAACTAAAGTCCACAAACAGCATCCTGACGTAAGTGTTTGGATGCTGCAGGTGAGTCAGGGTCGTGTGAAGTGCTAATGAGACAGCATCCTCCGTGGAGCGGTTCTCCCTGTAGGCGAACTGCAGACTGTCCAGGCCCGCAGGGATGGCGTCTTTGATGTACTTCAGGAGGATCCGCTCGAAGCACTTCATTATGACTGGGGTCAGGGCGACAGGACGGAAGTCATTGAGACAGGTGACAGTGGATTTTTTGGGCACAGGCACAATGATGGAGGACTTCAGGCAGACAGGGACTGAGGAGAGCTGCAGCGACATGTTGAAAATGTCCAGAAAAACTGCTGCTAGCTGATCCGCACATGACTTCAGTGTCCGACCTGACACCTTATCTGGGCCTGCCGCCTTGTTGGTGTTGATCCTCCTCAGGGTGGACGTCACCTGGTGCAGCTGCAGGGTGAGAGGCTGGTGCTGCACCTCTGGCTGAGGAAGATGTACAGTCCTTCTGCTCGGAGAGTCGAAGCGTGCGAAGAAGCTGTTTAAAGTGTCAGGCAGAGTGGGGTCGTGGCTGGCCTGCTGCTCACTACGCTTGTAGTCAGTGAGGGTCTTGATGCCTCTCCACATGTTGCGGGTGTTGTTGTCGCGGAAGTGTTCCTCGATGCGTTGCCTGTACCGATGTTTCGCCAGCTGGATGCCCTTCTTCAATTCTTTTCGGGCCCTGCTATAAGCCAGTTTGTCTCCTACTCTGTAGGCTGCATCCCGGGCTTTTAGCAGGGACCGCACTGTGCCGTCCACCCATGGCTTCTGGTTGGGAAAAACCGTGATTGTTTTTGTGGGTAGAACAGCGTCGGTGCAGAAGTGAATGTAGGACAGCACAGATGACGTGTAATCCTCTAGGTTTGCATCCCTTTTGAACCCCTTTTAATGCAGAATGTGGAAAAACACAGTCTTTAATGAAGTTATTTTCATCAAACCCTCAGCAGAGTAGAGTTTTCTATGCCGTGCATTTACAAGTCCACTATTTTTGATAAAATAAACACATTTTGATAATATATTTAAAATGTAAGTTTATGACCAGAGAGCAGAAACCTTGATGGTCTGATATATAGTGATAAAAACCATATTAATGTTTTAATCACTTTACAACTACAATTATTTATACATTTTAATGTAAATAATTGACACGGGTAATTAAAATAAATCTATATATTTTTCTGCTGATATTAGCTTCTGATTTAACAGTTAAGAGAAAGGTTAAAGGGAAACCAGCATACAGAGCTAAACCATCCCTTTTTTTAAATTTAAGATTACCCCAATTCAAACTAAATTTCATAATTAAAAAGCAACTAAAAACTACCTGTTACTGGGGTAAAACAAAACAAAAAACTACATGCTACATGCTAACGGAACGATTACCGTTGGATTCATGTTACGCGCGCTGGCGGACATGTTTGAGCGCTGGACCACTGATGTAACTTTAGTTTCCTGTTCGGAGAGGGTCACTCGCTCACTCACATGAGTGCAGAGTTTTCACGTAGTGTCAAATAAAAAGAGCTGAATTTCTTTTCTACTTTCTATTCTTTTGTGTTTGAATCATGTTACGGTCGCTGTGTCGAGCCGGCGGCGCCCTTTTGCAGGTAAAACAACAGTGATTTATGTGTTATTTCTGGTTACTTAGCTTGAAAGTGGGTGTCATTCCGTGATCACCGGTGTGTTAATAATCCACGAAAATGTCATTTACAAGTTTCACTGTGTCCGTGTCGGTGGATGTACTGCGTTATTTTATTGTTTGTTTTTTACAAATCATTACAAAAACAATTAAAGGATTGTTATTTTTCTACGTGCTTGTTAAGATTTACATTCATGATTTTTAAAGGAAAACGTCACAAAATCAATCAAAGCTTCATTCAAAACGTTCTATAATAGAAAAACTTTTCTCCAAAAAGGATATAATTAAAATGTATTTAATAACCAGTCATTTACTCATGTTTGTTTTTTTAGATTTGTATGTTTAGAGCTGCAACTAACGATTATTTTCATAATTGAGTAATCTGTCCATTAATCGAGTACTTGTTTGGTCCATAGAATGTAATAAAATATTGATAAATGTGCATTGATGTTTACCTGTAAATGATCATGTTCTCTAATGTCCTGTTTTGTGACAAACCAAGAATCCGTTTCCAATTCAGTTTTAATGATTTCTTTGTTTGCGGCAAAATCATAAAACTTGTTTAAATGATTGAAAAAAAGACACAAAAAAACAAATCTATTAATAATCTAATAATCAAGTTAGATAAGACAAACTTTATTTATTCATCCCCTTGGGGAAATTCAAATATCCCATAGCTCACAAATATAACAAATTGTCATACAAATCTGATGTTGTTGTGTTCTGTAACAAACCATTGCGTGTGTTTTGTGTAGCAAAGCCAGAGGACTGCTCCCAAGCTGTGGGTGACACCAGTGCAGCAGCGATGGGCGTCTAGTTTACCCATGAACACTGTGGTGCTGTTTGTGCCGCAGCAGGAAGCCTGGGTGGTGGAGAGGATGGGTCGCTTTCACCGCATCTTAGAGCCGGTATCATCCATCGTTCCTATTAAAGTTCTACTGCGATGAAGGTTGTATGTATTGTGTGTTATGTTTACTAATTTTTCTTTCACTTTGTTTATTTTTGTATTTAGGGTTTAAACTTCCTCATCCCTGTGCTTGACCGGATTCGTTATGTGCAAAGTCTTAAAGAGATTGTGATTGACGTCCCAGAGCAGTCTTCTGTGTCTCTAGGTAAGTAATAATAACAATAATGGGTATTTCTATAGACTTATATTACAGTTTCAACACTATCACCAAAATAGCATCAGCACAAATGTATAACAGTCAAACTCAGTGAAGATCATTAAGACCAGGTTAAATATTGTAGTACAAGTAATATATGCACAATTATAGCAAGGCGCTTTTTAAATAAGTGAGTTTAAGAAGTGACTTAAAAGCAAAAACTGATTTTGAGATGTACAAGGAGGGAGATGTGTACGTTCGTTTGGGCCATAAAATGTCAGAAAATGTTGATTAGTGTTGGAAACCTGGAAATGGTTATGTTCTCAAATGTCTTGTTTTGTCCACAAACCAAAAATAATTCACTTTTAATTATTTTTTATACATGAATTAGTGTGAGGACCCTTCACACCATCATTTTACTGATAATTGAAAACAGTTCTGTCTCAGTAACGCGATTTATTAACGGTGTGATTGTCCTTGTCTTTCCAGATAATGTAACGCTACAGATTGATGGAGTGCTTTACTTAAGGATCATGGACCCATTTAAGGTATGTTTGGAGAATTTCAAATAGCTTTACTCTATGTTATACTTTGATATTAGTTATATATGTGTATATATATATATATATACATGTGTGTGTGTGTGTGTATATGTGTGTTTTTTTAAATCTCTCTCCTTCCTGTGTGTTTGTTCTCAGGCCAGTTACGGCGTTGAGGATCCAGAATACGCCGTCACTCAGTTGGCTCAGACCACCATGCGTTCAGAACTGGGCAAACTCACGCTGGACAAAGTGTTCAGGGTAAAGACAAAAACTACTGTCGTGAAGAAAAGGAGAAATAGTAATAAATGTGCTGTGGATTTATATAAACATCCACTTTCATTTCAAAGGAAAGGGAGTCCCTCAATTCCAACATCGTCCACTCCATCAACCAAGCGTCGGATGATTGGGGAATACGCTGCCTCCGTTACGAAATCAAAGATATTCATGTTCCACCTCGTGTCAAAGAGTCCATGCAGATGCAGGTGAGAGTGATATTTCCACTTTTGAAAGAAGAAAGTCGAAGCTTAAGGGAGCCTTTTAATCGTTTAATTTATTCATGTTGTGTGTTTAGGTAGAGGCCGAGCGTAAAAAGAGAGCCACGGTGCTGGAGTCCGAGGGGACGAGGGAATCGGCCATTAATGTCGCCGAGGGTTGTAAACAAGCTCAGATCCTGGCGTCTGAGGGTGAAAAAGCAGAGCAGATCAATAAAGCATCTGGTACGTTCATTAAGTTCCACACTTTAGTTGTTATATATCTGTGCTTGCGCAGCTAGTTAGAGACACAGCTGTTGTTCTGTTGTAAATAGAGCTTATTTACAGTTGTATATCTGTGGTTTTTTCTTCCAGGTGAAGCCCAGGCCACTATAGCCGTAGCTGAAGCCAAAGCCAAGGCCATCCGTATGCTGTCGGAGGCTCTGACTGAGCAGGTGAAAACAGAGAAAACTCAACGTCATACTCTTCATTTGAAAGTTCATGCCGTTGATGTTTTATGTAATTCCCCCACAGAATGGAAATGCCGCTGCTTCACTGAGTGTGGCTGAGCAGTACGTGTCTGCGTTCTCAAAACTTGCCAAGGAGTCCAACACCATCCTGCTGCCCTCTAACACCGGGGACATCAGCGGAATGGTCACACAGGTATCAAGTACAATGTATTCATACACATGTTCTGCAGCAGAGCCACGTTAAAGTGTAACTAAACTGCTAAACCACTGTTTTTTTCAGTCTATATACTGTGTGTATCTAGTAATGTTATTTGTTGATCCAGGTGGACATTTCCACAGTTTAGAGTTAAAATATTGAAATTGTACATAAAATCTGCACCAAAAACACCAGCTACTGCACTCAAAATTTGCTTTCTCTTGCTTCACTGGTCCACTATTATTTTTTAACCCTCTGATCCAATCAGGATGGGACTTGTTATCCCAGATTCCTTCCCATTTTATTGAGAGGGATTGAGATTGAGGCTTTGAGATTATCCACAGCTACGACAGCCTCTTAACCTCCACTTTTTAAGTTAACGTCATAAATTTCCGTTATAGATCGAAAACATCAATAGTTGTTTTATTAATTGAGCTAAGGGATTCAAAATGTCCTTAAAAATGAAAAGGACAAAAGCAGAGCACTGCTTCATTCCTCTGTGCACGGCCTCTGCAAAATTCTATGAATTTGTCACTAAAAACTCTGTAACTTTCCCTCCCTCAGCCCACTTTTTCACACTCAAAATCAGGCCATAGGCAGAGTTAGCGTCAGAAGAGGGGGTTTAGTTACCCTTAACTGCTCTTGGATGTATAGAAAAAGTGCCTCTCTGTCATGTTCAGTGGTGACCGTCGTGTTGTTTTTCTCTGCTGCTCAGGCCATGACCATTTACAGCACGCTGGCAAAGACGACACCAAAGGTTGCGGCAAACGCGTCGGAGGAAAAGAGTCAATACCTCCACAACCAGTCGGAGCCGACTCAGTAGCAGAGGTTTCAAATATGAACTCAGAAGAAGTGAATGAATGACACAGATGCAGGAGACGGAGGTTATAACCATGTTCTGAAGACTCCAAGGCATCAGTGAGGTTCAAACAACAACTTTTCTGACAGAACGAAGAAGAAACACCAACTCACACTCTGTCACGTCTGTCTTGCCTTGGAGTGAGGACATTTTCCTCATTGACTTTTGTTCAGGTTTTCAAGTTATTGTCATATTAGGAAATAAACACCGGGATGTAACAGCTGTCGGATTGTGTTTAAAACATTCAGCCCTGATTTAATGTTTTCCTCTCTTTGTTCCACTGTTGTTTTCAGGTTCTGTAGCTTAATTTTTTATTTATGCCGTAATTTACAGTCAGCTCAGGTTAGAAAAAAACTAATTTACAGTTATTATAGTCAGTTCCTCAGTTGACTTCAGCAACTTCTCTGGGACCAACATCTTTGAGTTGGTGGGTGTAATGTCTGGCTGCAGCCTCAGAGTGGTAGAAAAGTGTAGTTTACTTGTATTTGATAAAAACGTGTAACACCCTTACGACAAAAGTTGTTCCAGAATTAATTTGTTCTCCATGCTTGGCAAATACCCCAGAAAGCCCAGAAACAAATGTTCCATTTATGGTTAAATTGACATGTTATGTGGGATATTCAGTACAGCACTTGTTAAATTTCATGTTTCTCTGCCAAAGCAGCACGTTTGTCCTTTCATGGAATTCCTTTATGTAAAATTAAATCAGCCAAGTCTGAGTTTGTGTCATTTGAAACTCAAAGTGAAAGGATTTCCAGTGACGGCAAATGATATTGTGGAAATAGGCACTTCTTTAAAAAGTATACAATCATATTGTAAAGAGATGGTGTGTGAATTGAGAGACTATTGGATTTATTTGGGTGTAAGTAACTGAATAAAAATTAAAGTTAGTGAATGAGAGAAGTGTCTTTAATTGTGTTTTTTATTGTATTTTATGTTTCAATTGTATTTTATTGGCTATACCCAGCGTTGTAGTTATCATGACAATTATTTATTAGTGTAAGCTATTTTTAGGTTTTAATTGTTGTAGCCCACTGACAATGCACACTGACATTTTTTTGTCAGTGTGCATTTGGACTATCTGGGTATCTCATAGGACTACTGGAATTAAGCTAAGTATCACTTCTGTAGGTCTTTCTTATTTTGTTGCTATTTCAATAATTGCTATTGTATGTAGCTGGTTGCTTGACTTTTGTGACTTTTCACTTGTCTGTTTAATTAAGGTGAAAGTTTTGTAAAAGATATTTTGTCTGCTAGGTCAAAGAGAAAGTTGTTATTGTTGCTGCTTTGACCTAGTTTCTATTGAGCCATCACCATCACCAGGTGAGAAGTTTCACTGGCAAAGGGGAGTGACCAACACAGCTGTAACTAATCAGCCCCTAATCAGGTGTCTTTTAAGAAGCAGCACTGACTTTGAAGCGGCAGCTTCAGCGGCAGACTCTTCAGACGAAGACTCAGGAAGACAAAGACAAAGGAGTCTAAACCGGAGTCTAACGAGGCTAAGTACCTGTCTGCAAGTGTTTTCGACCTTTATTTTACCATATGTGCCTTTTTTCCATTCCTGTTCATGTCTCTTCTCATAGATACTACAAACCTCACAATCACTCACAGCATCACCGTAACCTGTCCTCACTTATCTATCCCACCCGCTCCACACACATCCAACACCTTGTCGCAGGGGGCCTGTGGAACTGCCAGTCAGCTACCCGCAAGACTGAGTTCATCTCCGGCTTTGCTACTGAGCAATGCCTGGACTTCCTTGCTCTCACTGAGACTTGGATAACACCCTCCAACACAGCCACCCCTGCAGCTCTCTCCTCCGCCCACTCCTTCTCCCACACACCCAGATCCACTGGAAGAGGTGGTGGGACAGGTCTGCTCATCAACCCCAACTGGACTTTCACTCTTTACCCACTGCCACACTTCTCTTCACAGTCGTTTGAATTTCATGCTGTAACTGTAACTCACCCAGTCAAACTAATCATTATTGTCATCTACCGTCCACCAGGCCCATTGGGACACTTCTTGGAGGAACTAGATGTCCTCCTCTCAAACGTCCCAGAAAATGGCCCACCACTTGTTCTTCTTGGTGACTTCAACATCCAGTCAGAGAAGTCATCCGATCTACTATTTCTACTTTCGTCTCTTTCTCTCTCACTTGCTCCTTCTCCACCAACTCACAAAGCTGGCAACCACCTTGACCTCATCTTCACCAGAAACTGCTCCACCTCCGACCTCACGGTAACTCCACTTCATGTCTCTGATCATTTCTTCATTTCCTACTCTCTCCCACTCTCCCAATCTGATGATCTCATCTCATCAGATATTGCACTTGTCCGTCGCAACATTCGCTCTCTCTCTCCCTCCTCTCTCTCCTCAACTGTTCTATCAGCACTTCCTTCAGCTGACTCCTTCTCCCTCATGCATCCCAACTCTGCCACAGACACATTCCTCTGTACTCTGTCCTCCTCTCTTGACTCTCTCTGTCCTCTTACTTCACGGCGGGTTCGTAAGTCCTCCCCAGCCCCGTGGTTGTCGGACTCAGTGCGTACTGAGAGAGCCACGATACGGGCAGCAGAAAGGAAATGGAGGACATCAAAACTCCCTGACGACCTGCTTTCCTATCACTCTCTTCTCTCCACCCTCACTGCCTCTATCTCTGCAGCCAAACAATCTTTCTATCAGACTAAAATTCTATCCTCTTTCTCTAACCCCAAAAAACTTTTCTCGATCTTCTCTAACCTCCTTGATCCCCCCACCCCCCCTCCTCCCTCCTCCCTTCTACCAATTCACTTTGTCAACTACTTCACAAAGAAAGTAGATGACATTCGCTCTTCTTTCTCAACCCCACCTCCTGATCTCACCTCTCTACCAACCACTAATTCAGCTCCTTCTCTATCCTCTTTCACCCCTCTATCTCAGGATCAAGTTCTTTCCCTAATAACCTCTGCCCGCCCCACCTCCTGCCCCCTTGACCCTATCCCCTCTCACCTTCTTCAGTCAATTGCTTCTGATCTTCTGCCTTTCCTCACCCACCTCATTAACACATCTCTATCATCTGGTTGCTTTCCGGACTCTCTTAAAGAGGCCAGAGTGACCCCCCTCCTTAAAAAACCCACCCTTGACCCGTCTGAAGTAAATAACTACAGACCTGTCTCTCTTCTTCCTTTTCTCTCCAAAACTCTGGAGCGTGCTATCTTTAATCAACTCTCCTCCTACCTTCACCGGAACAACCTTCTTGATCCTCTTCAGTCTGGTTTTAAAGCAGGTCACTCGACCGAAACTGCACTCCTTGCTGTCACTGAGCAACTCCACACTGCCAGGGCTGCCTCTCTCTCCTCTGTGCTCATCCTCTTGGACCTCTCTGCAGCGTTTGACACAGTTAACCACCAGATCCTTATTTCCTCCCTTCAAGAACTAGGTGTCTCAGGATCTGCACTTACCCTACTCTCGTCCTATCTTCAAAACCGAACATACAGAGTAACCTGGAGAGGATCTGTGTCGGAACCCTGTCCTCTAGCTACTGGGGTCCCTCAGGGTTCTGTCTTGGGCCCTCTCCTCTTCTCTCTATACACCAACTCTCTTGGTTCTGTTATTCTCTCTCATGGTTTTTCCTATCACAGCTACGCCGACGACACCCAACTCATCCTCTCTTTTCCCAGCTCCGACACAAATGTAGCAGAACGGATCTCCGCTTGTCTGACCGACATCTCTCAGTGGATGTCTGACCATCACCTGAAACTCAATCTCAACAAGACTGAGTTTCTTTTTCTCCCAGGAAAGGGCTCTCCCACCACAGACCTAACCATCACCCTCGACAACTCTGTGGTAACTCCGTCTCATACCGCAAGGAACCTGGGTGTGACACTTGATGACCATCTCTCCCTCACTGCCAACATTGCTGCAACAGCTCGATCTTGCAGATACATGTTGTACAACATCAGAAGGATACGGCCTCTTCTAACCCAGAAGGCGGCACAGGTTCTGGTCCAGGCTCTTGTCATCTCACGCTTGGATTACTGCAACTCCCTCCTGGCTGGTCTCCCTGCGTGTGCCATACGACCCCTGCAACTCATCCAGAATGCAGCAGCTCGACTGGTCTTCAACTTACCAAAATTCTCCCACACTACACCTCTCCTCCGCTCCCTTCACTGGCTTCCTGTAGCTGCTCGCATCCGCTTCAAGACTCTAGTGCTTGCGTTCCATGCTACAAACGGATCCGGTCCAGCCTACATCCAGGACATGATCAAAACCTACACCCCAGCCCGCCCACTTCGCTCTGCATTGGCAAACCGGCTCGCTGCCCCCTCACTGACAGGATCGCAGAGGCATTTACAGAACTCCAGACTGTTCACTGTCCTCGCTCCCAAATGGTGGAACGAGCTCCCCATCGACATCCGGACAGCGGAAAGCCTCCACATCTTCCGTCGCCGACTAAAAACACATTTCTTCCGACTCTACCTCGACTAAGACGATAACGACGACGACAAAAAAAAAAAAAAAAAAAAAAAAAAAAAAAAAAAAAAAAAATGTATCGCACTTATGACTAGCACTTCATAGTTTGATTTACTTGAAGCTCTTACTTACTTCTAGCACTTATTTGTACCCAAATGTTTAAATGCACTTATTGTAAGTCGCTTTGGATAAAAGCGTCTGCTAAATGACATGTAATGTAATGTAATGTAATGTAATGTAATGTAGCCGAAGCCAGAGTCTCTTATTTTGAAGGCCAGAGTGAAAGGAAGTGGCGATAAGTGTTGTTGACGGTGAGTGTGAGAAGCAGAATAAAGCCCATAAGTCTGATGTTCATAATATAATACAAATAAAAATGATGACAATAATAATATATGGATCGTAACAAAAAGAGACTACTATCTTTCTTCTCACATGCCGTCAATATTACTCATCGCCACTTGCTTTCATTCTGGCCTTCAAAATAAGAGACTCTGGCTTCGGCTACAACAACTTCCTGTACAACAAAATAGCATATGAGTGGTATGATTTTGTTGTTATTTGACATTTTTGCACAATGTTGTTGGCGTAAAGTCTGTCTTTGGTAATGAAGAATGGAAAGAAAAAAAACCCCGACAAATCTGATTCAGTGTCACAAACAAAACCGTCCGCAGCCGCCACGTTTCCGCCTGGAGTTCCACGCTCACTGGAGTTCCTAGCTGTGACAAGCTGCCTGTAATCTCACGGTACCGGCGTCTCAATGAAGGTGAGGGAGGCGCCTCCTGGTTCTCTGTTCACCTGAGGCCCCTGCACCTCAGTGTTGTTGTTAACACACACATTCACCTCCGGCCCGCGACCGAGAGAGGACAAACAAACAAAAAAACACCCAGAGACAAGGTCAGTGACGGCAGCGAGGAGAGCTAGCCGCCGCGGCTAACTGCGTTAACTGGTTAGCAGTCGGTTGGTTGGTTGGTTGGTTAATTCATTTAAAACGGACACGTTTTAAACACGCTCGTTTGTGAAAGTTCACCGATCACAGAGAAACTTTGAGTTTCTGTCAACTGTCAACCGTTGCTAGTGTTAGCATCAGGTGTAGCAGGTGTCACTTCAGGAGCAAGTGAGTGTCTGATCTCTGTGTTTTGTTGTATTTGTTACCTCTTTAGGACTCTTTTCCTGACAGAAACACAGACCAGTAGTCCTTAAACCTGGTCCTAATGAGGCAGAATCTTATTTCTGAGGCTCTAGTTAAAATAAGGGCTGAGATTTGAATTGTGGTTATGGTTAAGGTTAGGGATTAAACTTCATTTAGGGTGTATACGTGAATGGAAGTCAATGCAGTGTCCTCAGAAGAATAGGTGCACAAATATGTGTGTGTGTATTTGTTTTGTAGTCGCTGTTGGAATTTCCTGGTATAAACACTGACCTTGTCAGGACCAGTAGTCCTTGTGGAGATCAAAACCTGCTCCCAATGAGGCAGAGCTGGTTAAGTTTAGGACCAAGATTTTAATTGTGGTTATGTTTAAATTCAAAGATAGTTATTAATTGGTGAATATATGTAAGTCAATGAAGTGTCCTCAGAAGAATAACTGTACTCATATGTGTGTGTTTTGTACCACTTTTCCTTGTACATACACTGGCCTTGTCAGGACCAGTAGTCGTCACAGAGATCAAAACCTGGTCCTAATGAGGCAGATCCTTATTTCTGAGGCCCTGGTTGAAGTTAGGTTAGGCATAAAATGGTTATAGTTAAGGGTAGGTCCCGACAAGATGTTAGCTGCACAAACCTGTGTGTGCACATATTTGTGTTACTTCTTTTGTGTAAATAATGTCTTTCTGGATCGTTAGGTCTCATCTGGACAAAAGCCTTGTTCTAATGAGGTGTAAAGGCCTAATTTCTGAGTTATTGGTTAAAGTGAGAGGTAAAATGTGAATTTTGTTAGCGTAGTTATCATGCTAGAAGTATTTCAAATCAGTGTATAACAACAATTACTGTATCATGACAATTGTTCAAGTAATAAACATTTACCTTTGCTCCTGAATGAAATTTAAAGAGACCAGTTATATGTAGGGGGAAATGTCTTTATGGACAGAAAACGACAAATTGGCATCTGGTTATGTGTCTGGAACTCCACCTTTAAGGGTCAAATATGAAGGTTTATTGGCAGAAATCTAATATACTACATAAATTGATGTTTGTATTTGTGTACAATTATTTTAAAAATGAGAATAGTTTGGTTAATATTGCCTTAGTACAAGCCGTTTACATGTACTTTACAGAAACTCCCATCTTGTGCCACACTGTGGCCTGAATCCAGAGCTTGAGTTCTGTGTTTTAAGGCAGAATTTTCAACACAAAAAAAAAAAACACATTATTCTTTCTGGTATGTGAAGGCCACTATGATAGTACCCTGACGTGCTTGTGAAAGATGAGGGTGAGAGGAGGCGTCCATCCGTAGTCTCACCAGTAGATGTCACTAATTCTTACGCAGGTTGGGACTAACTGGATATGTTTCAGGCTTTGCTTCAGTTCTCCACATAAATGGAAAACCTGTGTGTGTGTGTGTGTGTCTCAGGATGAAGGGGTCTCCAGTTTTGTCCCTCCTCCTCCTCTGCATCTGCTCGTTGTACTTCGTGGGCCTTTACCTGTTTATGGGCGGGTTCCTGCTGGTGAGGCTGGAGGTGAACCGGACCAGCACCTGTGGTGACGTGCTGCAGCCCGGGCAGGAGCCGGTGGACTTCTGCCACGCTCGGCCGCGCTTCCGCCGTGCCGTCCTCATCATCATCGACGCCCTGAAGATCGACTTCGCTCAGTTTGACTCCAGCAACTTGGCGCCGCGACCGTACGAGAACAAGCTGCCCGTGGTAGAAGAGATCACCTCCTCCAGACCTCTCCACAGCCGCTTGTATCCCTTCCACGCTGACCCGCCCACCACCACCATGCAGAGGATCAAGGGCTTCACCACTGGATCTTTACCCACGTTTGTGGATGTCGGTAACAACTTTGCCTCCAGCGCCATCCTGGAGGACAATCTCATCCACCAGCTGGGTCAAATCGGTGAGTAGTTACATATGAATTTAAACACTTCTTTACAAATTTAATTGAAATGTTCCACATCTAATCTCCTCGTCTATCTAATCTCAGGAAAACGGGTTGTGTTCATGGGCGACGACACTTGGGAAAGTCTTTTCCCGAAGAAGTTCTATCGCTGTCTGCCCTTCCCTTCTTTCAACGTCAAGGATCTGCACACGGTGGACAACGGCATCCTCCAAAACCTTTACTCCACCAGTATGTATGATTCAAAATGCTTTTATGTCCCTGTGAGTACATTTTACTACTGTTCAGAGGACTATAAGTACCTAAAACAGTATGATATTTAAATTAAAATTACAACATTTGCTATCTTGCTAATTCGTCAAAAAGTTTTTTCACTTGTTTATTTTGATGACCTGTTTTGTGTATTTAGTATTTAGTTTATATATTATTCCTAGTGAAAATACTGTGTATAATTGCACTGCAGTACAGATATAAAATGATATATAAGACCATTATTGTTGTTCAAGAACTGGCTACTGAAGTGAAGCAACTTTTGATGTCATTTAACTGTTATATTTCACAAGATGGAGCAACAAAACTGTTAATATAGGTTGATCATATGGGCCAAAAACTCCTGATAATCGTCGACGTCCACTCATGTGTCCGTCATGTGTTGGTTTTCACAGTGACGGGTAACGACTGGGACGTCCTGGTTGCTCATTTTCTCGGCGTGGATCACTGCGGGCACAGGTTCGGACCCGACCACCCGGCCATGGCCGACAAGCTCACACAGATGGACGGAGTCATCAGGTCAGAGAAGAGCACAGCTGTTCCGTGTTTGTTTCACAGCCTCTTTCACCTGCTGTCACCACCATCATCGTCATTGTGACCTTTGGTTCAGCAGATATTAAGATATTTATGAATAATAGAACAGCAGTAAATGAGGTCATGTGAAGTTTAGTCAATGGTTTCAAACTACAATTACCTTCTCTATTTATGTTCTCAGAGCATATTCACTGTTTATATTCTATATTTTCCTTCCAGGTCTGTGATTGACCGTCTGCAGAACGACACTCTCTTGGTAGTGATGGGAGATCACGGGATGACGGACACTGGAGATCATGGTGGTGAAAGTCAGAAGGAGACAGACGCCGCTCTCTTCCTCTATAGTCCAGTGCCTTTGTTTCCAGGACCGCCATCGAAGGTTGGTGGAGAAGCCCCAGTGTTAGTAAATTAGAGGTTGTGACACAAATAAAGAGGCAATTTTCCATAAATTTTCACATCAAAATTCATGTTTTAGCTTTACTTTTTCACAAAAGATGAAAGAAATGTGCCTTAAATTTGAAGTAAACTGACTGACACCTCTGCTGTTATAGCAAACATTCTCCAAACCAGATTCATTAGATTCTGTTCATGCTCGGTCACAACCTGCAGCAGGAAACTTGACTCTTGAACATGTTGTTAAATAACAGCAGAAAATAATGAGTAAGTAAGGATTCAAGAGGCAACAGAAGAATACACATAAAACCACTCACTCAACCTTTACTGTGTTTTAAATTGCCTTTATTTTATTTAATCAGCAAATATCCAATTTACACTATTTACACTGCCATTGAATGAATGATGTAGTAATCTTATTTCCCTCATGTTTTGCAGGATGAGCCTGATATAGTTCCTCAGACGGACCTGGTGCCTTCACTGGCTCTGCTGCTGGGAATCCCCATCCCGTACAGCAGCGTGGGGCAGGTTCTCCTGCCACTGTTCCCTCCTCACGATCAGGCAGAAGTTGCACCGACAGGTCCCAGCCAGCTGGAGGCGCTGTGGATCAATGTGAAACAGGTAGACTGCCCAGTTACAAGCTGATGATAGGATGAAGCATGAATACCGTGACATTTTTTCCTCTTCTTCGCCTGAGTAGCTTCATTTGCATTTAACACAAAGCACGGCAGGAAAAAATCTGTATGAGCAGTTACAACTGGACTCATCACGTTTGACCTCACAGAACAAACTGTGTATTTGACCTTGTTTTAAGTTTTTGCATTGATTTAAGAATGGATTCATGCAGAAAAGAGTGTTTTGATCCCATGAAATAGTGATTTTATGCAGAAAAGTTCAGGGCTCACATATCCTGGATAATATCCGGTCATCGTGTTTTCACTGTATTCATTTTCCAATCATTTTCCCTCTGTATGTGAAGGTGAACCGTTTCCTGGAGACGTACTCCAGCATGGCCAAAGATATTCCACCTCCGCGTCTCTCTCAGCTGAAGGCTGAATTCGCCCGCCTCTCCTCCGAGTACCTGGCCACAGTGGGAGTGGGCCGGTCACCCTCTCCTCAGCTGACCGCCTCAATGCAGGCATACCTCACCTCCGTCAGAGAAACCTGTCGAGCCACGTGGGCTCGATTCAACCCGCTCAAGATGGCAGCAGGTTTAGTCATCCTGGCCTTCGCCTGCCTGATGTGTTACGTCCTGTCTGAGCTGTCGTTTGTGCTGATCAGGGAGAATGCTCGCAGACTGAAGGCCCCGGCTGTCGTGGCGCTTGCCGTGGGGGTTTGTGTGGCCGTGGGTCAGCTGCTCACACATGGGTACATTGAGGTAGCGTGGTGTCTCGCGGCTGCCGCCCTCAGCACCGAGCTTCTGTTCTTCTGGTCAGCTTATCGAACCAGAACCGTTCATGTGGCAAAAAATGGATCTAAACCTCCAAAGTGGACCAACTGGCTGACTCGGCGGCGTCTCCTCATTCCTCCCATCCTGGTTGCTTTCCTCCGCTGTGCCTCCCTGCTCTCAGATAGCTATGTGATCGCTGAAGGACGGGTAGTGACCTTCCTCCTATTGTCCTTGGTTGTCTATACTCCCGTCCATCTCAACTGGGATGGTTTACTCCTACCTCCCAGCTACGACCCTCTGAAGTCTGCAGGGCTGCTGCCCTCGCCGGCCTTGT
The DNA here is from genome assembly GCF_958295425.1 of Solea solea. Taxonomy (NCBI): domain Eukaryota; kingdom Metazoa; phylum Chordata; class Actinopteri; order Pleuronectiformes; family Soleidae; genus Solea; species Solea solea. Next base: position 18,187,414 of record NC_081152.1, read on the forward strand.
CTCCTTCCTTTGTGAAGAAAGAAAGCAGCACCCTCTTGGCCTGTGTCGGACTCCTTGTCGGCAGCCTCTACCTTTCCTTGTCGTTCCACGGCTGTCGGGAAGAGCAGGGCTACTGCCAGCCTTCGCCGTTCCTGACTCCTCTTTCGCGGTTGCAGGACAGCCAGATGAAGAACCTCCACTACGCTCTGTCTGTCGTCTCTCTGGGCGTGTGGACGTATCTGCTGAGACACTGGCTCCGCCATTACGGTAACCTCAACTCCTCGGGTGGGGCGGTATTCACGGCCCGCTGGATTTTGCCACTGCTGTCCACGTGCCTTGGGCTCCACTGGGCTGTTAGCGCCACACCAGAGGACAGCTTCAGGAACCTTGGCGAGATGATCAAGCTGGCCCAGCTGCTCCTCCCCAGGGCCGCCTTCTGTCTCCTAGTGCTAGGGCTGTTCCTGATCTGTCTAGACCCCCTCACTGTGTTCATCAAGACCAGAGCCACAGCTTCAGCCAGAAACTCTTCCCTACCCCTGCCTCGCTATCGAGCCAGCACCGGCATCAGCCCGCAAGCCGAGCTGCACCACCTCATCCCCCAGATCTACCAGCGCATGCGTCGTTCCCTGGACGACAGCGAGCCGAGCGTGGGCAGCGAGGTGGACAACAGGCCGGCGGTGGAGGCCTACGGGCTGGGAACTGTGTACTCTGCCCCTCTGCTGCTCTTCTGTGGCCTCTTAGCACTTGGTATGCTGCTGCTGCACCCAGAGGGCATGGCTCTGTCCTTCCTCCTGCTGCTGCTCGAAATGGGAGCTCTGCTGCACATCCACGCCTCCGCCACCACACTGCGAGGCCTACAAAGCACATATTCTGGTAAGATTAAATCAAATCAGTTTAATTTGTGTCGCCAAGATTCAAAAATCTCAGTTTTCCTCTGCTGACTTCACACTCAAGTGACATACACTGCCCTAGTATGAAGTATAATTGTCTATCATCTGCATAACGGTTGACATTTATCAGTGTTTACTTGTGGTGTCATATAGAAGTGGAATAGAACACGTCCCAAGCACAGAAACTTGAGGGACTCCTGTACATATTTGGCATTAATGACTCAGCACTAACCTGAACAAACTGAAAACATTCTGATAAATAAGATTTACCATCTTTTCGACTGATAACAGTGAACATTAATGACCTTCTCGCTGTGTTTCCTCAGGTGGCTTTAACGTTCCCTGGGCTCCGATAGTGATGTGGTCTCTGGCTGCCACGCAGTTCTTCCACGCGACAGGTCACCTCCCCACGTTCCCCTCCATCCAGTGGAGTGCTGCCTTTGTGGGATTTCCTGACGGACACACAGGCACCGCAGTGCCCGCCTCACTGGTCACCCTCAACACCTTCGCCTCACACATCCTGTTTGCAGGTAGCGATGACGAGATATTTGTCATGTGTCATTTGTTACACCATTTTGCTTTTTTGGTGTAACATTTATGTGATATTTAGAGTTTTTGGATCACATAAATGTAAGATTATCTTCTTACAAAAATCAAAATACTAATGATTTTGAACGTGACTCAGGCTTTCGCATTTCAATATCAACAGCTACTGTTGCGCGTTATTTTCGTTAGTAAACAGTGACAGATTCTTATCATTTTTCTGTGGTGACTCAAATTGTTGTGCCATCTACTGTTTCTCTTGTGAAATAACTGTGGACTGTGGATAGAAATGCACATAAATGAACATTTTCTTTGACCAAATCTTTGATCTTTGAAAATTTATGTAAAATTTGTAATGTATTTCTTGCTGCTACTTATGATTAAGTAGCAGCAAGAATGATTAAGAGAAAAAATCCTAATTGTCTTTTAGTTGGATTATTTTATAGGTTTTGCACTAAAAATAATAGATTTGAAAACACAAGACACTTTGTTCTCTTCTTGTCAACAGTGAGTTGTCCTTTGCTGCTGTTCTGGCCTCTGGTGTGTGAAGCGCGTGGGAGCAGAGGAGGAAGAGCTGCCAGTGATGAAGGAGAAGACGCTGTGATGGAGATGAGACTGAGAGAAAACCCCCAGCAGTTCAGCTCCGCTCTGCTGCAGCTCTCAACACGCTACCTCTTCATCCTCGGAGCACAGGTACCGCCGCAGACGCAGGAATCACCAAGTCAGGATTATTGACTTATCTCACCATTCCACTTTAATCTTAATTTAACAGGTTATTAAGCAGAGCCAAGATAAGACTTTAGTGGAAGAATCTTAAAACCTTATTAAAGTTAATCCTGTTGTACATCTCCTCAAGTTTAGATTGTAAATTCTTCTAATTAACAGAAATGTGAAAATTTGCGACTGAATTGATCGCTAAATCACAATAATGAATATTTAATCATTTTCATATCTCACCCAGAGGTAACACTCGTCTCTCAGTGAGAGATTCAGTCATGATAATTAACATTTTCATATTCTTCTGCCACAATAAGAGAATATATTCTGAAGGTTAATCATGTGCTAATGCTTCATTACTTTTCTAATCGATTGCTCAGTGAATTTTGAACTAGGATTTCTTCTTTCTTAGCTTAGCTATATCTGTATTTCCTCAAAAATATTCCTTAAAAACAAATGAAGTAAAGGAATAATCAGTAAAAAATAATGATTATAATTTAAAAGCAAATAGGAAAACAGGCCAGGTGCAATATTTGTGTTTGGTGTCAGGTGTTGACATTTGGTGGTGATCCATGTCACCAGCTAATGGATGCTAGTACCAGCTAATGGATGCTAGCATAAGTATGTCCCACTGTGAACGACCTTCTATAGAGACTCTAAATAGATATTTTAATCACATATTTCTGTGTGTCCGCTCCGGTCTTTATTTGCATCACAGAACTGAGTTCCTCTTCTCTCCTCACAGGTCTTCGCCTCGGTCAGTGCGGCGGCCATTCTCAGGAGACACCTAATGGTGTGGAAGGTTTTTGCACCCAAGTAAGTGCCTGAATGCATTTTCCAGCTCGCGCTCACTTCACAGGCATGTGGCGGCTTTTTGAGGATGTGGACTGCGTTTTACACATTTACATCTGTAACTCTGGGGTGGCTGTAAAAGTTGCAGTGTGTAACTTTTGTTGACGCCATTGTTCCGGTCTTTTGTGAAAAGAGAAGACATTCTTCAGCAGGCTTTGTCAGGCAATACTATCAGACCTAAGGGAGCAGTTGTGTGTATATACAGCAGCAGAGCAGTGGTGGGCGGGGACAAGAGGCATTTATTTTGTCAAATTGCCAAAGGACCATGGTTTTTGAGCAGTAGAATTCACTTCTGAAACTTTTCATGGGCATTTCTTTGCATTTTCAGTCATAATCCAGCCTGCAACTAGCGCAATGTTGCTTTTGGCTCATCTGTCTTGACATAAAACAGTGTTTCATGTTCCAGCTGAAGTTGAAAATTGGATTTCCAACACAGAAAGACGTATTTCCAACTCTGAATGTGTATTTTACAACTCAGAAAGAAATATTTCAAACTTGGGATAGTAGATTTCCAAATCGGAAAGATTAGGATTCCAAGATCGCCGCCACTTTAAAACTCTCTGTACCATTCTACTTCTGATCTTACACTGATTTGCTATCAGTGCCTCGCCTGAGATACATTTGTGTCCATTTTTTCTCCCCAACTTCTCAACTAGGACCTGACATTTTAAAAGGTAGAAATGTAATATTTGTGTCTTGTCTTTTCTTTCTCTTCTCAGGTTAATATTTGAAGCCTTAGGTTTCGTGTTGAGCAGCGTGTCCGTGGTGATCGGGGTCACATTAGTGCTGAGAGTCGACGTCGCCGTCGCACGCTGGTTTAAGAAACTCATCCCTGACTCGTCCAGGTAGCGATGACTAAACGTGGAAAGCATTTGCCGTCTTTGTTCAACGGAGGGAATTTCCACCGGAGGTCACCTGTCACTGTAACTCCTGAGGATGTCGTGTGTTGTATCACACCGAGCTCCGCCTCCTTTTCATCCAGAGGGACTCAAACAAGACATCGTAAACTGTGAGCTTGTGGACTTTTTTTATACAGTGTTTGTTTTTTTGGATGCTTTTTTTTGTAAATCATCTCACACAGGCGAAGGGATTAAAAGGCCTTTAAGGTCCAGCGTTGTACGTGTAAAAAGGGAGAAAAATGAATGTTTATCTTAAAATCCACCGGTGAATGAAACTTTATGATCCAGACAGTGACGGTGTTCACATTGCTGCAGGTGCTGAATACATACAGTTTACAGCAGCTACACACCTGTCACAGCTGGAGAAGAACACCTACGTTCAAAAAAATCTTGGTGGTTTTTTCACACGCCGCTACCGAGACTGACGTCAGGGCCGGCTCTCTGCATTTTGCTGCCATTTTCTTGAAACCTTTTTTCAAGTAACTCTCAGTTGGTTAGTTTTACATCTTTATTCTCATTTTTTTTATTTGAATAATGTATTTAAAATCATTACTGTGTGATATTTGTGCAGATCTGTGAGAAACAAAGAGGTTTTCTTCAGTCTGTAGAATGTGACGTGTATAGGTCATGACAATATTTGATCTAAAATGGTCATTTGACACATTTTGGCTTTAAGAAATATTGTCCTCCTTTTGATCAAATTTCCATTAATTGTTTAGCCCTCACTCCTCAAACAAAGCTGCTTGTTGACGAGAATAACACATTAATACACAAGTCATAAAACACCATACAGTAATGGTTGTCAAATATGGACACTGTGAGCAAATAGTAATAAAATGAATAAATATAGTAAACAAACAAAGCACTGTAATTTAAATTAGACAAATCTGAACAACTTCCATCATCCAACTTGTGGTTGTGTGACGCCCGTCCAGTAGATGGCGCCCTATAGGCGACCGCCTGAATGACCTATACCTCGAGCCGGCTCTGACATGACCCCAATGTGCAACAAAGTGTCCAAACTGAGCAGTTTTAAATGTGATGGGGAAAAGAGCAGTTACAGTCACTGAAAGTTACATTTAAACTTTTTCCTGACAGTGATATATAAATAATGAGCAGGTAAACGCTAAAGTGACTCTCTGCAGAAACTGAACCGACCACGTGGAGCTGCTTTAATTTCACCTCCACTTGGCAAAATCCAGCATTTGCAGCACATCATTTAATAAGTCTCTGCTGGAGGAAGTTTTTCAGGATGTACTGCCAATTTACACACTATCAATTACTGTGATAAGATTACGAAACATTCTACTGTCTATAGTCTTCTTTTCTTTCTTTTTTTAATATTTAAGTCTAATGCTTTTTTTATAATCAAGATTGTTTTGAAATCACTGACAAGTTTTCTAATCTCAAATGAAACGGTTGTCTTAATTGGGCCTCATACACCTTGTCCCTGGAATAGGTACCTCTTTTGTGTGTGTGTATGTGTGTGTGTGTGTGTGTGTGTGTGTGTGTGTACTTGTCAGCCTATCCAACAGTGGACCTCAGTGTCGTTTCACACTCACCAATAGGGGACGTTCATGCCAACAGGGGACATTTTTTCAGGTCCCCTTGTTGGTCATGCTTTACATCATGCTGAAATAATGTCTCAGATCCTCTGGTGATTTATTTATTTATTTTATTTTTTTTTTTTGCCAAGAGGGGACCTGCATGTGTGTGAGTGTTAAATAGCCTCCTCAACAATGCCTCTACTGACTTGAGCAGGTATTTCAACGCCTCATTTCTTTTCTGTTTTTATTATTTAAAAAAAAGTCCACTGTTGGTTGGTGTGAAAGGACAGTCCTCAGTTAGCCTGGTAAACATGTATGTGGGTGTGTGTTTGTGAGAATGTTGTCTGGTTCCATTAAAACCCCAGAACCTCCAGAAACACTAATCCGTTAATTTATTTCCATGTGTTGACTGAGTCCGTCAGTCCTGGTACTGATCCGCAGCTAAAGTCAGCAGCTAATGTTCATTAGCTAATGCATGGAATGGAAAACATACCTTTTTTTTTTTTTCGCACAAACAATCTCTCGTTTGGAGAAACTGCTGTAGTTTGACGTCTGCTCTTGTGTTGACAAGGTTGTGTGATGAAGGGGAACCTTTTTTTTTCTTTTAAAATATTTAATATATTAAATAACTTGATTAATTGAATAAATTCACATTCTGTCGAATAATTATAATAATAATAAAAAGAACTTTTCTACGTGATGTCTGTGTTCCCTCTTGTTATTTATGATCGTCCATCCATGTTTTAAGATTATTTATTGTTGCAGTGCAAACTAATGTTTATTGATCCGGTGACTCAATGAAGGAAGTGGCTGCTGCCACAACTTATCTCCTGCCCATACATCAGTCCACGGTGCTTCATTCATTATTCACACAGGCTTTTCCACATTTTTCAGTTTACATAATTGTGAGTCACTGAAAGTCTCACTTGTACACTAATGTTAGACAGGGACTTTAAGCTTCCATCACCTTTATATCTCGGCTTATGGTTTTACACTTTCAAACAGCATACTTTTTAATAAGATTATTTTAAAGAGTAAGAAAGCACATTTATACACCGAAAAACAAATAAGCTGTGATTAACAATAAACAAAGTTTATTGCAAGTAAGTTACAGCTTAACAAAAAAAAAACAAGGTGTCTGGTGAATAGAATAGAAACTGTTGAAAAGACACAGATCATTGACAGGTTTTTCAATTGTTCTCATGTTACATTTCATTGGCACCAGTTCATATGGTTTAATTTAGTTTTTTTTAATTAAGAGGCATTTAAAACAGATGCCTGCGCGGAAAAATAACAACTATAATAAAATACTGTGTCGCTGCCAGATAAAACTGTGGCACTGGAACAAAGTTGGCTCTGCTGAGGAGATAAATCCCCGTTTTCTGCCAGAGGGCATTTTTGGATTTGTGCTAACACGCGGCACATTGGTAATGAGATTCAGTGAAACTCAACAGGGGGAAGCTGTAAGCGCAGCAATATGACTTGCTGCTGGCAAACTCGGTTTGCTCGAAAATAGTATTATTCAGCAATTGTTTCTGCTGCAGACTTTCAGTTCAGCAGTGGTAACAGTTCACGTGCTGGGATAATGAAACGGCAGCCGTAATCACACGGCTAAACCTTTGACTGTTGAAATGTTGGAAACTGAAATTGCTTCAGCGATTGTGTTTGTCGCCACATCTTTGTACTCACAACACAACAGAAATACTGTTCTGTTGTATATACCAGGATATGTGAATGTTAATGCAACCAAAAGAACGTTCTATGAAGGTTAAATGAAGGTTATGACAATAGTAACATTCGGAGAATGTTAATGGAACCAAAAGAGAAAGTTCTACAAAGGTTCAATGAAGATTTTGACGAAAGTAATGTTAGGAGAACGTTAATAGAACCAAAAAAGAACGTTCTACAAAGGTTGAATGAAGGTTGTGACACAAGTAATGTTAGGAGAACGTTAATAGAACCAAAAGAGAACGTTCTACAAAGGTTGAATGAGGGTTATGACAAAAGTAACATTAGGAGAATGTTAATGGAACCAAAAGAGAACGTTCTACAAAGGTTCAATGAAGATTTTGACGAAAGTAATGTTAGGAGAACGTTAATAGAACCAAAAAAGAACGTTCTACAAAGGTTGAATGAAGGTTGTGACACAAGTAATGTTAGGAGAACGTTGATGCAACTGAAAGAATGTTCTATAAAGGTTGAATGAAGGTTGTTACAAACGTAATGTAAATGCAACCAAAAGAACACTCTACAAAGGTTGAATGAAGGTTGTGATCCAAGTAACATTAGGAGAACGTTGATTTAACCAAAATAGATCGTCTGTAAAGGTTGAATGAAGGTTGTGACAAAAGCAACATTCTGGGAACTGAATGTGCAACCAAAACCAAACATTAGGAAAACATTCCCTGACAACTATAGGACTACCTAGTGGAGTGTAACTAAAATGTGACGTTCCCAGAACCTTCTGGGAACCAAAAATTGTTAGCTGAGCTACAACCAGATGCTTGTCATTAGTTTTTTATTATGTTTGTGTGTTTTTTTTTCCACCGTGTGTCTGATTATACTGTATAATTACAATCAGTTGCTCTAGTACATTTAATTACTTCACTTCTCACAGCTTCACTCATGCCATAATTGCACTTAACAGTTTTGTCACATTTGTCAAATAAAGTTATTGGTCAAAGGGTTTCAATGGTCACGTTTGTCTCCAGCTTATATAAAAACAGTGTCCCTTCAAACCGCTGTGGTATGATGGGATGTGCGATAAGCGAGAGGAATTGCCTCCATAATTATTGATAAACCAATAAAGAAAAGAAAAAAACATCTAAATAATGCCTGGTCATTTGTTGCTGCAGGGTCTATCATTTTTAAAGTGAAGCTCCATTATGACTTTGAAGCTGCCAAGCTTTCATTCACTATCTCATAATTGCTCATCATTATTAGATGAGCGCCCCCTTTGGCCAACAATCCCCGCTTTTCTGCTCGCATCAACTATTAAAGTCAGACCAATTTGTGTTATATGGTGATGGAAAATAATGCAGCCGCTCTCTGAGGCCTGATCCTGCCACCGAGCATCGCTATTAAAGTCCTGTTTGATGATATCCATCCGTCCGTTCTGCTGCTTTACGATGAAGGAGGACATGATGCAGACTTTCTCTGGACTCGGGCTGAATTTATGGCAGTGACATTTTCTGTCATTATGAGGCTCGGAGTCAGTAAATCTGTGCGGGGGGAAAAGTTTTAAGTTCAGAAACTTTTGGGAAAAAATGCCATAAAAAAATAGTGTCATAAAAAACAAGGAGAAGGCCACTGTCACTCAAACACACAACACCACACTGATTTTGAGAAATGTCAGAATGTCAGGTCTTGTGGACCACAAACATTGTTTATTAATAAAAACTCACTAAAGGAAATACTCATTGTACTGCATTGTAATACATAACAGTAAATGCATAGTAAATAGAAAGTGGTAAAATAAAACACAGATCATTCAATTTGACAGGTCTGAACTTCCTTACACTCTCTCTGCGTTAACTATTATTATCGTAAGAGGAAAAACGTATTATTTGGCCTTCTCTAAAACCTAAACAAAGGCCTCGGTGTAGCACTGGCACCCGTCATTTGTCTACAGAATGTGCCTCTTTATAGTATTTTCGCTGTGCCTAACCCGACTGGGGCAAAGGACTGATCACTCACCTATGCAGACCTCCCCAAGGTCGACTCTCGGCATCAGCAGAGGAAGGAGCCAGGCATCTTGACCCCTCTCCCTTTTTTCTCCAAAACCCTTTAAATACCATAACTCTGGGATTCACAGGCAGACTGACAGAGGATTGCCCAACTATGAACATCTACTTGCTCATGTTCTCAGCTCTCCTTACATCTGAGCTGCTTCCAATAAAGCTTTTCAACTCATCTCTGACTCCAGGAGCTCCATCCTTGGTTGTCTCACTGATAATCAAATCTCTGCAACAATTATATTATTATAAGGAATGATCGGTAGCATCTTCATTATCATGACATCGTGTCTTTTGTCCCATCCCATCGCTCCTCTGGGATTGGTTCCAGCTCCACATGTGTCCCTCATGTGAAAAGGACAAGCCGTAGATGGATGAAGGGTGGATGAGAATGTATTGATAGGATTACATTAATGAGAAGCTACATCAGAGGTGACAAAATAGCGGCCCGCGGGCAACATGTGGCCCCACAATCGATTACATGCGGCCCGTCACTTCCGATAGCATGTTACTATGACAACATGGCCCGCAACCTTCCTTTGAACAGAGCGTGGCTGAGGTGATAGAATATGGACAGAATCAAATACTAATGATCAATTATTTATTTTGCATCATAAGTGCGTCATGATTGTGAGGAATACATCGTTCCATATTAAAACAAGCACTTTACTTGGAAATTCTGTGAAATATCTTCTTGAAAACCTTCATTGTGATATAATGATGGAATATTGTGGAATAACTTTAAGCTCATATTGCCCACCCACTACTCAACAGCTGTTTCTTCTCTGTTTTTTCCCTCTAGACCGGCCCCCTCTTGACCAGACTAGATGCTCATTGGCCCCCAGGTCATTTGAGGTTGACAGCCCTAAACTACATGATGTATAGTAATAGTTGTTGTACATGAGCTGTGGTGTAGAATGCACTGGGATACATTAGTAGAATAAAAACAAGAGGACAGAGAGGAAGAGCACAAACTAGGAAAATAAAGTTATTGTCATGATAAACAACTCAAGATTGTATTTTGGGTTTATCAGTTCAGAACAAGGAAAAGTCAAAGTGATACCAGCTGTCAGTACAAGTGTCCCTGCTGCTGCTGCTGCTGCTGCTGCTGCTGCTCATCAAGTCGAGCGATTTTTCTTATTTTGAATCCAGAGGCACCTGTGAAATAAACAGTCCCACACACACAAACACACAAACACCTTTGGATTGCAAATGAAAGCAATCGCACAGCAAAACTCTCGGGTTATTTGACGTGTTACTTTTCTCCCCAGCTGCCAGGTAATACCACGAATTAGTCTCAGCTGTTTCTTCTTCTTTTTTTCCTCTGGGGGAATGTTTCCTTCTCTGTGGAGAAAACTATCTCTCCCACACACACACACACACACACACCAGATGCCTCACCACAGCCTGAAGGCAGCAGTGTTTTCTTTAAAACTCCACTTTAACAGACTCCCTACCAATTACATAATAATCTAATGGATTTGGCTAAAAACAAACAAGTGGATCCAGAGATAAATGGGAAATTATAGAGTGCTTTAAGACACAGAGTTGTTGCTGTTTTCCTCCTGGAAACAGAAAAAAAAAACTACTGTTTGTGCTCCTTATTATATTTTAAAGTCTTGTAAATAAAATATCACAGAGAGCCGGAGTGGACAGACAGCAGCCACTGCGTCTGTGAGGGTTTCTACTTTGGCACAACAGTGTTCTGTGAACAAAATATTGACCAGAAAAACCATCAATTACTTTCAGTATAGATTAAATTCTCTTGAATCCAGTCACTGGAGATGCATAAGTGTTCTGCGTGGTGCCGCTTCCAAGTCTGGATAAACGGCAGAGGTTGTGACAGGAAAAGACATCCAGTAAAAGATGAATAAATAAATGCCAAATCAATAATGTTAGCATTTAGGAACAGTTTTGATAAATAGCACATTACACCTGAGGCACAGGGAAAATACCAACTGTAAAAATGCTTGTGGTTGTATTTATGTTTTTTAAAAAAAGAAGCCAGAATTCTATGTCAGCAATCTTCTTCCCTCTAAATTCTGAGAAACAACTGTAATTTAAAAGATTTTAAAGATTAAAGTCAGAATTTTGAGGAAAAACTCCTGACTTAAATCTCAGAATCGTTTTCTTTTTCAAATCCTCTTCCATACATTTTGGTTATGAAACAAAATCAGACGCAGTGAAATTTTAATTAATAAGAAGCTGATGCTGAATTCAGCCTGAAAATACAAAATATTAATTAAATGTATAGAATTATAACTCCAAGACGACAATAACAGACTGTAGAAACATTATATATGTTGAATATCCACCAACAAAATGTTTTTAGAGACTTTACTTTCCTGTGCATACCTTAATGCCATGGTTCTCAAACAGTGGTACCAGGTACTAATTTTAGTACCTGATCAGGCGAGGTTCCAAAAGCGTGCTGAGTAGGTACTATGCAATGATTGGTCAGAGTGACGTCACAGGAAGAGACGTCCCACACACAAATCAAGCCGAACAGCGCCAAACTGTAGATCACTAAAAACTACTTAACAATCCTAAAAACGTGGGTTAACTACAGGAGTCTGGTGTAAAGTCACTAGTCACTCGTGTGTGTGTGTGTTGCGTGTAAAACGAAGTCACCGCAGTTTCACTCAGCCGTGCAGTGATGACTCCGCCCACGTTAAGTAGGTACTTTTTTGTAGTGGAGATGGAACCTAATCGTGCCGTGTCATGCTGTGCCGAGGCGAGTAGAGCCGGTGGAAATACGCCATAGAACACCTTTTAGCAATTTCTGTCAAACTACAAAACTCCTCCTGTCTCATGAGAATTCAGAGTGACTGATGTCAGAGTATCTGCTTGGCGAAAACAAGCACTTTAAGTGGACATAACATAAGAACAAGGTTAAAAACAACAACAAAAAACAAACATAATTCAAGCTTCAAGCTCGACTTATTGATGCAATAATTCTGTTGTTGTGTTTCGAGTTATTTTACCAACTGTAAAAATGCTGGTGGTTGTATTTATATTGTTACCATTTTTAAAAAAAATGTCAGAAATCTTTTTCCCTCGGAATTCTGAGAAACAACTGTAATTTAAAAAAAGGATTAAAGTCAGAATTTTGAAGGAAAATCTCCTGACTTAAATCTCAGAATAATTTTCTTTTTCAAATCCTCTTCCATACATTTTTAATTTTTCTTTTCTGTTCCTTGATCTTATGCATCTAGTTTTTTTTTTTCAGTTTCCCATTAATTATAAACTCGTTAGAATTTCTTTTATCATTATTGAGGTTTGATGTTGATTAAATATTTAATAAAGATGTATACATGTGTTCATTTGAACAAGAACTGATTCAAACCACTTTGCTTCTAGAAAAATACATATAGTACGTATATTCACTTCTTACATTTTATGGAACAACCATCTCTGTCATGGAATTTCCTGAGTGCCTTCAGGCTTCAATAAAAAGGAACGATACATGAGAATATATGGGCCTTTATGGGCTGTTTGAAGAGAAGCACTTCCTGATGACACTGCAATATTCTCTTTCATCTCCCCCGAACACAACAGAGAGGTGAAAAGAGAGACGAGCGCATGACAAAGTAGTCATGGAGGCATAGAGGGGATTGGCCATTGAGTGGAAAAGAACACATTAGACTAATGGAGGAAGCCGGTGGACTGTCGTTCAACCAAACTCCATCTAACATCCCCCTGCTCGCTAATGTATCGTCCATTCAAGGCGTGTTGGACAATTGCTGTCCTCGCTGAGAGATGTTTTTATGGATGCTTTGTGGAATTCAATACTCTGCTGAAGGAGCTCCACTCTGAGGTCTGAGCGAGGAGGTAACTACACCAGGTGTCAGGTGGAGCCGCAGCAGAGGCCGATTCTCACACGTTTGTCTGCAGAATAATGTTTTCATCAGAGAAACAGGAACAGAAACATCATCCATTCACAGTACAGGTTGATGAAAACCACTTTTTTTTTCTCCCATGATGTTTGCAGTGTTGAAAATACTTTGTTCCATAATGAATCTGTCCTCTTTTAAAAGAAAAATCCTCTAAATTATATGTTGTTGAAGGATGATTCTGAAAAGATGTGAAGGAAAGACAAGACATTTAATGCATTTTAAAATCTATGAATATACAATAAAGAAAAATATCCTCTACAATTAATGTTTTCCCCCGTTTAAGACAATTTCCTTGAAAAACCCCTTTATATTAAGTGTGCTTGCTAGAAGAAAATAGGAGATAAGACGAGTCAAAAGTAAAAAGGTGATAATTATCACATTCGTTTTGACATGGATGATTACACATTTACACATAGAGAATATTAAATGTTAAGATAATAAAATAAGACAGAATATGCAGTAACCAGAATATATATACTGCACAACTTTAATCTTTACAATGTAAACATTGTAATTAATCAGAATAGTTTTTTTTAGCGATTCATTTAGTCAATTACTAATCAATGGATTGTTGTTGCCCCCAGTGATATGTTGCTCATGCTTCATAAAAGGCATTAAGAAAATAAGTCGTCTCTCTCTCTCATGCTGATGCTAATTAAAAAACCTGAAAAGCTTTGTTCCGTGACTCAGATGTGACGATAATACATGATCTGAAAAGCATCCAGACCTTAAGTGCTGAGGTAATAAATCTCTCAGAACCATCATCAAAAAGGTTTGAAGTGAGCACAGAGAAGCTCATTTACAATGTTTACTTCAGAAAAAACATCAATGAGTGAGCAGTGAAGTGGATTGAAAAGTTTCCACAGGAGAACAATCAAACAAAAGGCACATGAGAGTCCTTATGATGTTTGTTTTCTGAACAGAACTGTGGACATTTGGAGAAAAGACGATAAGTCGATGCCACAGACATAAAAACAAAGAAACCGCATCACTGAGAAATACACAGAGTCGTGTGGAGCCGGTAGACTTAATCGACACCATGTGAAGTCGTTTGTCAGTGGATTTGCAACAGACGTTTGTTGAGATTAAAAATGACAGCTTTAATGAAGCGGTGGAAGAGGGTTGATCATAAAAAACAATCTGGAGATCACGAGGAGGCCGATGGCTGACACATGTTGAGCGGAAACCAACGAACACAGTCTGGAAGGGAGTGACAGGTGAGTGGAGAATATATAGTGGGCTAACGAGGAACAGGTGCCACCAATACAGCACAGGTGCTGCTAACGAGCAAACAAGAAAAAACAGGGTGTAGAACCTTGGGTGTTTTTTTTCCAACGGCCCAACTGCAGAAGTAATTTAGTCTCTTCTGGAGTGAAATTAACCTAATATTGTATGTAGATATACATTTTCTTCATTGTAAAAAACAACAACATTAAAAAAAAATATATATATTTGTAAAGGATGCTAGCATAAAAGTCAAGGAAGTAGCAGCTTATTCAGACTACTTTTGTAGTTATTAGTTATATCACTGGATCTTAGTGTGTTAGCCATTATCTGATAATACATTTTAAAGCAAATAACAATAATAATAATAATAATAATATTTGATTTGATTTATAAAGCACTTGACATTTGGATACAAGCCTCAAAGTGCTACACAAGCAGATTTAAAAACAAGCATAAAAATCATACCTTAGACTAAGAGCGAGCTTAAAAACATAATATATATAGATATATATCTATATATATCTATATATATATAGATATATATACATAATTATAACTGTAAAGCCTCGTTGTCCTGTCAGAGATGAGCCACTGGGAACGAGGTATAAGAGCCCAAATAAATCAAAAACACTTTAACAGTCACCATTATGACCATGTGACCAAGTTTTAAAAAAATAAATGAATTACAGAAACCTGGTACCTTGGGTGTGTCATCATCAAATAGCGACACGCTCATATGATCGTACACCTTAGCCACAGTAAGTCCATTTATTTATGTGTTATTAACAATGTCAGTAAGTTACTGCATAGACAAGCTTTTAGTCTCTGCAAGAACAGAGAGATTTGTTCTTTCTCTCAGGGTTTGGGAGTTCTCGCAGGTTGTTCTCGACACATCATCTGGTCAGAACCTTTGGTTTTTAAGCCAACTATTGTGTAATTGATCAGAAATTTGAAGTGGGCATCCTGGCCAGAACTAAGTTTTTGGTTTTTTTCTTGACACCTCCAGAAAACAAACACCTTTCTCTGTTCTTGTGGAGTATGTACAGGCCTTAACACAAATATCAGGGGGTTCCTATGGCTGGGGCGGTACATTAGGAAGCTCTCCTATTGGTCAAATTTGGGTGTTAACTCAAACGACTCTCTAGGAGGACGGGTTAATTCAAGAAGATGACAGGGAGGGTGTATACTATATATATAATTGGTTGTGTTCAAAGTCCGGCTTGTGGGCCAATCCTGGCAATTGGATAGGTTTTATGCGGCCTTAGACTTTATTCTTCAAATGTATTCTTCATGGCTCACCAGAACATGGCCAATGTAATGTAGGGCACAGTATGTACTTTTTTGTGTTTCCATCAGGAGTGGTACAAAAACCATTGAATTTTTGCCACTCCTCTCTTGGGGTATTAGTCACTGGGTGACAGAAAAATCAGTAGCTTGTGACCAGTGTTTCTTCAGTCTATTCTCATACGAATCTTGGTGTCTCCGCTGTTGTCGCACTGCTATGACGTCATGCTCCGTATCTCACTGATGCAGCCATCAGAAACAGCGCACATGAAAGAGGCACTTGGCCCCAGCAGGAGCTATTTACGAAAGGTTCATGAGTCAAATATAAACATCGCCAGAGAAAGCCACAAGTAGCTATGATAAGCGCTAAACGAGGCAAACCTTTTTACAGAGGGCGAGTCCATTAAAGACGCCGTGATAAAGATGATGGATTATATTTGGCCTGAAAAGACGTGGTGGTTTGAAAAAGATTTGCAGTTGTGATGCACTAAATTTGAATAAAATGCAGTGAATTTCCATGCTACTCGATTATGGTCTTCACTATTACAGGACGGCCAGTTGACCCTGAGGTGTTTTTACATTATCTAGTTTAAAGACCCCCTAGAATACCAATAATCGGACATTAAAGGCTGCTTGTGTTCTGAAAGTGCACTTTCCTCGTCCAGCTGGCGTGTTGTTAGCAGTAAATGCTTATTAGCTTTTAGATTGATGCATACGTCTATGAACCTCTGAATGCTGTACACTTTAGATGCAAAGGTAATGAGCGAGAGGACCAAAGGAAATTCTTTATCTTACAGCAGGTCAGTAAATTACAGGTCTAGGTTGAGTAGAAAATGGGCACTTAGTCATTTATTTCCTCCTACCTCCTTTAAGTGCTCACAGGGAGCCTTGACACAAGCGGACATTGGGCAGATCTTAGTCCCACATGTCCTCTGGGACTGTGATCATGTACCGGGGAACAGGGCCAACATGATTGCTGTCACCTTCCTATTATTATTATTATTATTATTATTATTGTCGCAGCTGTGGGCACACAAAACAAAACAAAACACAGACAGAGGTGGAGGCAAAACAACCGAGAGGAGGTTCACTGACTGCAGACACTTATATTCAGGTAGGAGGGAGATCGATACAGTTAGTGTGATTTACTATAGAGAGAAGAAAGATCATTTACACTGAGAGCACAATAAAGTAGAGTGTTTCTTCTTTCGCTTAGTCCACATTGACTCTGTGAAATTTTAGACTTTTTCTAAAAAACTTAGCCACAACAGTATTTTGTATAACTGTGGTGAGTAACTTTTAAATATACACACATGTATGTAAGGATACACTGTCAAATAATTTCATACAATTGATTATATTTTCGGTTTTCAATAAGCCACTACGACTACACTAAAATACAGAGATGTTACTACATAAATTAGAGTTGAATTATAGAAATGAATCCCATCACAACAAGAATATTTAAAAAAATACTTTTCATTTTTGGCCATGTTGAATCCCGAAAGCTACTACTAAAAGACAATGACAATGTTTTTGTTCGACCTTATATCAGGACTTTTATATCCCTTACGTTGTCTTCCAAGTTCCCCCTTTACAACAAAACAACAAAAATGCTTACAACTTGCATATAGTCAATTCTGATCAGAATCAGAATGAGAAAAACTTTGTCAAAACAGAAAATAATCTTTGATGTGGCCCAATTCACAGCATACAGTGCAATTTCAAATATACCTATTGATAAAAACGAGTACATTTACAAAACAAGGTAATATAAGAGTACAGAAATGTAAAGCGACACACTGCATGTATGAGTGTTTTTTAATGGCTTATTGTTTGTTTAAGATAATATAATATAAAAATGAAATAATTGGCGTTTGTGGTATGACTCTCTCTGTTTTTCTCAGTATAGCGTGTCACCGGCCAAAATTCCCACCCTGCTCACAGCTAGTAAAGTGAGACGACAGCAAACAAGTTGGAGTGTGACTGAAATGTCTTCAAAACATTGGAGTTTCAAATGTTGCTGAAATGCACTGTGGGTCCCTATCGATGCTTTGTTTACGTTACGTTTGTTAATTACAAGTTGAGAAATGGTCAAATTTCCAAGCGGCAGTGTTAGCATTTGTTCGTTCAAATGACTTCATGCTAATATTATAACAGTGACGCTAGCTAATCAGTTCATTACAACATTTCAGCTCTTGGACCCTGTTGTTGTCCCTGTTACTCAGTGGTGGGCTGTATAATATCAAAAAAGTATTTTTTTTTTATTATTGTTATTTTTAATAATCAAATGAATGTGTGTCTGAACGTGTCTGAATTCAATTACTTTTTCAGTATGTTATGATTATATTTCCAGAAAGAATATGGTTATTTTTTGTGAAGCTGAGCTGGATTTTCCTGGATGTCATTAAACGCATCATAGCTCCGTGGACCTGCTCTAGTAGTATTGCTGGCCTATCGTTGAAGCTGCCATTTCCTATTTGGTTATAACTTTGACTGACGTGTGTCGTCAGCCAATCAAAATGTGATGCATAGTGACAGAACGCCCCAGGCCCAGTGATGTGTCTGGCGCTAGCCCCCGCTGTTGTCATCAACGACATTTGAACCTTTGGCGGGTTTTGAAGTAAGCTATGGCCACTGCATTAACACCACCGATCCATCATGTTTCTGATCTCCTTCGTGTGCACTTTTCACGGCGATCGTTTGGAGAAAAGAAGGACATTATTTCAAGAGGAAGACCTACACCGAAGAGGTACATCATTTACGGTAGTTCGAGTGTTAATGATAAATTGATAACATTTTTTAGAAGTCTGGAGGACAAAACTGTTGATCATAAATAGTGCCGGGGACGTGTTCCCCGTGTAGCTGATGCCTATGCTTGGGCGGCATGATGGCGCAGTGGTTAGTAGTGGTGGTTAGCACTGTTGCCTCACAGCAAGAAGGTGCTGGGTTCAATTCCTGGTCTGGGACCTTTCTGTGTGGAGTTTGCATGTTCTCCCCATGTCTGCGTGGGTTTCCCCTGGGCTCTCCAGTTTCCTCCCACCATCAAAACATGTTAGAATGTTAGTTACATTCGGTCAGGTTGGTCCCTTGTGGCGGCGCGCTCAGTCGCAGCGGCTCTCTGATCAACCCTCCATCTGACCTCGACATCTCGTTGTACAATACCAGCATGATGACAATAAAGTTGCTTTCCTTCCTTCCTTTCCTTCCTTATGTGGAAGCTTGTTTTTGTGTCATATAGTGGCTTGTGAAATTGCAGTTGCTGAGTGACATAACAGAAGATGTGGTGGTAATGATGCAGTAGCCTATAGATGTGCAGTGGTGTGCATGTGCGCTATGGTTGTTGCAGATCAACTGTCTCGTGAATATAGTGCATAATAGTGTGTTTTGTATGTGGTTGTGTGTTTTTTTTTACTGAAGGCCCTGACTGAAACCCCACGGTACACTACTGCTGTTACTGATACATTTATCAAATGAACATCACATCGCCATCACTTTAGCAACATTAGCAACTCTTGCTACATAGTTAGCGATGACAGAGACTGCTCTGCTAACGTGCGTTAGCTTTCTTTAGCCCCGAGCATTAGAAACCGTCCACAGCATTAAGTGTTAAAGCGACGTCACCCTTTCCGACCAAGACGGTTAACAGTCATGTTTATGTTGCTGTTCTCTGTGGGCTGAAGGAACAGCTCGTTTGTTAACATGGTGGAGTTATTTAAATGTGTCTGACCACGTCCGGTGGTGGTTTGGTGGTTTTGGTTTGTCCTCATTCTCAATGTGTCTTTTGTGCATTTACACCTTTATGACCGAGTCAGTTAGAGCACAGTATAATGGCAGTTACAGACTGAGCCTTCACCCGCCCTGGTCGATGGTTTCTAATATTTATTTCAAGTGTGTTGTTGCTCTGAGGGGAAACTTTTTATTTATTAATTTTTTTTTAAAAACATTTATTTGAGAACTGAAGGCACATAATTATTCAAGGGTCTGTTTGGGTTTCATCCAGTAGTTGCTGTTTTCACATCCATAGTTTTATTATTTATTTTAATAGTGGCCTTTGTATTTCTTTTAAAGTGATGTAATATTTGTAGCACTTTTATTTTACTTTACCAAATACTAAGTATTAAGATTAGTCTATATTTTTTTTGATGTATAAATATGTATAAAAATGGGTGTTTTTATTTACTTCTTTCAGTCAGAAGTAAAGAAAAATAAAATGGTATGTTATATGTAATAATAGAAATAATAGAGTAAAATGAGAACTTGATGTTTCAGAAATGTTTCTTTATTACCATCAGAGCTTTGAATTGGTGAGAATTTACACTATATTGCCATTTACTTGGATACTGTAAGCAACATTGGGTGAAGCCTCTGCCCTCTGAGCACTCTGAGCACTTTTCTTAATCAAATAAGTCCTTGAATCTTCTGCATATTCAGTCCTATTTATAAACCCTCTCTCTTAACCTTTTGACCGTCATGTATCCATTTTGAAAAAACAAAAAAACAGCCGCAGTGGCTTCACCACAGAAACGAGACATCCATAACGCTGCATCTGCGATAAGTGGCAGTCCATTTCCTTTCACATTAGGCCTCAGCCAAAGGGAAACTTCTTTTTCTTTCTGTCTCTCATTGTGCACAGCAGCATATCTGTCTTTCATCTAACCCAGTGGCTCAATTAATTATGCATGTGAGCTACACACGCCTTTCTTACTCAAGTACACGAGAGCATCACGGCTGACGTCATGTAAGGCCGTGATGTTTGTGTGTGTGTGTGTGTGTGTGTGTGTGATGACAGGGGTGTCGCCTTTATTTCACAGATCATGACTAAACCTTAACACTGCTACAGGTGTCACAATGAGACTTCTCTGTGTCCTTTTAGAGCTCTGCATTCACCTGTGAAGGCTTCACAAAGCATGAAAATACATTTTTAGTCCTCCAGCATCTTTAAAATGTCATGTCCACTGAGGCAGTAAACAAGTACAACAAAATGTTTTAGCCCCCGAAAACCATTTTTCTCCCCCAGCCTCCTACTAGAAGTGATGGCAGTTTCACGCTAAAGCCACACTTAGAATTCAAACATTCAAGATGTTTATTTGCACGTTGTGCATGAACAGATATCCCAGACTCATAAGAAATCTTGTGCAAAACCTCCAAAGTCATTCATTTGAAAGGCAGAGAAAACAATAAACAAGAGAAAATTACAAAAATAAAAAGTCAGATATGACACTGTATAAAATAACAGTCAAGATATATACAAACCTGCTACCTTAATAAATATGCAGTTTCAAGGCAAATGTACTCATTTTACCTGACAAAATGTCTGGATGAACACATTTCACAATAGTAACAACCTCGAAAGAGTCCAACAATAATGTTGTTATCTGCTCCACACTAGAGGATTTTCCAATCTCACTTGATTTTAAAAATGTGGGAGACCACAGACACAACAAACTCTCTAACCGATTCTCAGTGTTTTAATCCTGAAAAAAGCACAGATTAAACGATCCAGTCAAGAAACAGGACAACACAATCCAATCCAGCGATTTCAGGGAGGAGATTCCAGGGATTTGGGATCTCACAGAAACCTGTGTAATGTGACTTCAGAATATAAACAGACATTAGGTGGACTTTCGGGGTCATCAAATAATAGCAAAAATCTGTGACTTAAGTCATGACTGAGAAGACGGAATCAACTTGTTCTTGTGCAAGATATGGTTCTAAACAAAAGTATGCAACATCCTTTACCGGTCAACACACTCTCATTGGTTATTGTCATAAATATAAACATGTTTAATACTTACAATTTAAAATCAGGAAGACTCTGATGTATCCAATGACGTTAAAATCACACCATAATCCCTCACATTACAGGATAATTTGGTCAGGTAATCTGTTTAAATCAGCCCTAAAATCAGCACCCACGATTGTTGGAAGGGCCAGATCACGACCAAAATCTGACCAATTATCCTATAGTGTGCCGCAGGGCTTTAGTGAAGAAGGGGAATGGTCTGCAGAACACAGAGTGGATGGAAGTAGGTTCTCCTCCAGGAGTTTGACTGGAGGGGATGATGAGGACTGGTCGAGTAGAGAAGGTAAGAAGAAGCTGAACAGGTAGTGAGGCTTGTGATTGTTCCTGGCAGATGATGAAACACCAGGAGAGGGTAAAGAGTGTCTTCAAACACAAAGGTGCATGTTCATCCTGTTCTGTTTTCATGTGTTCTGGTCCATGTTGAACCTACAAAGACACTGTGGAGGCAGGGTTATTGCACACAGGTGAATCACATGACAGACAATCAGCATGGAGGTAAAACAGGACACACAAGGAAAGTAAGAGTAGACAAGGAGAACACAGTGTAGGAAGAACTATAAGTAAAATGGAAACTGTCATCAAACAAGGACAAAAAACACAGGAAATCAACTCTTAAGTCAGTGAAAATAACAGACAGTACATTGTAATAAATGCTACGAACAAAAGTCCAAACTGAATAACTAGCTTATGGGACTTTGGGTCATTGGGTCATGAAAAATAGCAGATAAAGTTAATGTCATGACCTGATCAATACTGGAAACTGCAAAAGTTCTGCTACTTCCTGTTGCTGCTCTTGTTTCACAACAGTTGTGGCTGCGATTCACCATAAAACAAAGGAAGAAACCTTTACAGGAACAGTTCTGGTTGCCAGTATGGCTCAGGCGAGGAACCTTTGAGACACTGACAAACGCAGAGTTGGGATCAAACAAGAACAACAACGTGTCTCAGTGACAGAAGAAGTTGGCTGAAGCCGTTTCACCATGAGTGGGAGCCAGATCTGGCACAGACCGCTGGTATCAGCCTTTGTTCAAATAATGCAGCAGCTTGTGATGTTGATGAGAGATTACACAGGTGGATTTGGTGTGAAACTGAACTGTGCTTCCACAGCGAACAAACAACCAACCACACAAGGGAGAACAAAGAACAGGGAGGAAAAGGGGATGGAGAGAATCTAATTATAACACGGTGGCTATTAAGATGCAGCTAATTCATTTTTCTGGGGAGACTTTCCATTTTCCATTTTTGTCACCAAGCTGAATGGATTTTCTCTGCTTCAGCCGAAAAAAAAACATTTCTTAAAGGTTCAATATTTAATATTATTATAGTCGTACATATATTATTAGTATAAATAGCATTATTAGCATTATTAGTATAAATAAAACATGTTTTGTTCTTGTGGCCTTAGAATAAGACTTCATTATGTATAGGTAAGGGTCTTGTTTTACAGAGGCCGCCATGTTTCTACAGAAGCCAACATAGACAAAGTATTTCATCTTTTCTGGTCTGTGAGGGCCACCGTAGTTTCCTGACTCACTCGGGTAAAAGATTAGGAGAACGGATGAGTCTTTGTTTGTTACAATCTTCTTCTTTTGGCTTCTACCTTTAGAGGTCACCACAGTGGATCATCTGCCTCCATCTTGTCCTCTACCTTGTGTCCTTCACAACATCCTTGAACCTTTTCTGTGGTCTTCCTGCTTTTCCTCCTGCCTGGCAGCTCCATCTTCAACATCATTTGTCCAGTATATAAGTATTCCTCCTCCTCTGCACCTGAGCAAACCATCTCAGCCTTCACTCTCTGAAGGCCTTTTTGCAAATTCTTCACGTTTATGCATGGTTTTTCTCCAGGTTCTCCCTTTCCGCA
This sequence comes from Solea solea, assembly GCF_958295425.1. Classification (NCBI taxonomy): domain Eukaryota; kingdom Metazoa; phylum Chordata; class Actinopteri; order Pleuronectiformes; family Soleidae; genus Solea; species Solea solea. The sequence goes on from NC_081152.1 coordinate 18,210,649, forward strand.
GTCCAAACACATGCAGAGGTTCATTGAACACTGTGTGAATGTGCGAGTGAAAGGTTGTTCGTCTCTGTGTGATGGACCAGAACATGACCTTACCTCTCACCCTGTGACAGCTGGGATTGACCCTTGTGTGGAGGACAAGGCAGGATGGAACTTGAATTGTCTTTTTCCATTTCCTGAACCACAACATGAGAAACACTAACACTGACTCAAGTTATATCAAACACCTGAGAGACTTCACCAAAAAAATAAAAAACAACCTTCTCCACCACTGACTTCTCATTGTATCAGTGTAACACACTTACAACGTCAGATATTTTACTTAGCGTTCGCAGTGATCTGTGGCGGCTGCTCTACTGTAATTGTGGGGGCTGTGCGGAAGAAAGTAATTAGATCTGTGTTTTGCTCGCAGCTCTCTGTTTTCCATCCATTTTTTTTACTAAATGGATTTGTCAAATCCCTCATTCTTCTTCTGAGAAGAGGTCCAATTATGATTTCATTTGAGTGGAAATAATTCACCGGCCTTTGACTGTGAACGGCTGTTGTGTGTGTGTGTGTGTGTGTGTGTGTGTGCGCTGAAATCCACACTGGGTGCTTTTGATTTGAATTTTTTTTTTTTTCTTATGGTGTGGTTGCTTGGGTGTTGAGTCGCTCACTCACGACTCGTGTCTGTGTTGTTTCTGTAACCAGACTGCTGACCACATCCTGTGCTGTTGTGATTCTGTTTTTTTCTTCCTTTTTCCCATCAAGTGCATCCGAAACACGAGGTTTCCAGAGCAGGAAGAAAGTCCTATCAAATATTAAATTGAGCTAAAATGCTCCGTTGGGCGGCTGCCATGGAAATATGGACTGTCATTTGTACTGTACTTCTAATTTCTTGTTGATTATCTGCCCGCAAACAAGGCGAGAGGGTTGTTCTTATTTGTGTGCAGCTAATGGCTTTTCCTTTCATTACTGCCTTCCTCAGAGTGCACAGAAACGAGCCTCCATCAATGAAAAGACGTGTGGAAATGATTCTGAATGTTTGTCTAAACTTTACAAGGTAATTTTCTCTCCACCCCACATTCGTTGAAAATTACCATGGGAGGCAGAGTGTCTTGTCTGCGGTGGTCTCAGATGCCGTTTCTGTCCCTTCATGTCTTATTAATTAACCCCGCCTGGTCCTTTCAGAGCCATCAGCGGCAGGAGCGCGTTACCTTGGTAGCCACTGATAACACTCGGTCTCCACTGTGTGTGTGTGTGTGTGTGTGCGCGTGCTGAGAAAATACTGGTGACAGTAGCGTGGATCTCAATTTAATTGAGGTATTTACAGTCATTCCGTAGTCTAACAAGCAGAATTAGAACGTAGAAACAGTTGCTTTATCCGAACATCTCTATCTACAGAGCATTTCAGTGTGCACATGCTCACTTTCACTGAAAGGAAAAACCTACAGATTTAACTGTATATGCTATGCTTTTATCTGATTAGTGACAAAGGCTGCATCAGCAAGCTTCCGATTTTGCACAACTGTCAAGGAAATGAGAAAAGTATCCTTGGAATTTAGGCCGTCAGGCTCAAAATGGATTCTGGACGTGAAAGGATGACTCAGCAGAAATGGTTATCTGTGAATCCGGGGTTATAGAAAAACTGTGAATTTAAAAAACAAAGAAAAGAAGTGTGAAGTCTGACTAAGGGTATACGTGCAGGAGTAATCAGACTATGAATCGCATTGTCCAGGTGTGTTAGTCTGACTAAGAGCTTGATTTTAGTCAGACTAACATGTTTACATGACATTAAGAAAACTGAAATATTGTCTTAGTCCGACTAAAATCTGACTTGTAAAAAATGCATGTAAATGCACTGACTCATGTATTCCAATCAATATACCTAAAAGGGGGATATTTGTAGAAATCTATTTGTGTTATTACATATTATATGTGTTATTTTTATTATTTTTAATTTAAGACTTTAAAACAGAACATTGTATCTGAATTTCAGTGAATCCTCCTTTAAATTCTCTCCCTAATGTATTCACTGCTATTTATATTCATGTAGATACTTATATATATATATATATATATATATATATATATATGACTGTCATTTTTTCTGACACTTTATGGCCCGAGGGAGACTTTTATCTCCTTACGTCTCAACTTTGATGTGCAGAAAAATGTCACACAAAGAGATTTTAATGCCTTGCGTAATCCAAAAAAAAAAAAACACAAGATGACAAGAATAATAATCAGTCGTCGAGTAGATATAAAACTCTGCCTGTCTGTGTGGATCAATTGTTTTTTTCTAAACAGTCAAAAGCTTCTGCCGCTATTGAATCTGCTTGTTTAAAGCAAACCTTTTTTTGGCCAAGATTGATTATCGCTGCGAGACAATGGGGCTCATTAAGTCGCAAATGCCCAAACAAACCTAACATGGATCCAGAAAGTCTGCGTGTGATTTATGATCGTCTGAGTCGCTCCCTGGCACCGTTTGAAGACATTCTAAATTCGTGACGCTGCTCAGCTCTGTCTGTGTCTTTATTCACAAGATAGTGGCTCCATATTTTGTTGTGTGAAGGCATTTTTTTATTCAAAGTTTTAAAGGTGATATATATGAAAGAAGTATATTAGTGTACGTGAGGACATAAAATGACCTTAAAGTTTCCTCCAGAGACTAAGAAAATGAGTCAAATCCATATACTGGCTTTAAACCACTTTTCAGGTGTAAACCAGTGTATATGTATGTTCTTGATTAATCGACAGCACTGTACATAGTTAGGCAGAAACCTCTACAACATTTTAGATAGCAGAGAAACCCAAAAGTTCACACAATGAACAAGCACTCAGCATCAGTGGAGAGAAATCTCGGACAGAACCAGACTCAAAGATGTGCGGCAATCTGCCAAGACAGGTTGTGGTGAAAGGAAAAATTGGGGGACAGAGTTCTATCGTTATAAGTATTGTATTGTTATAAGTTTAGACAAGACAGTTCTGAATAAGTTATGACATGAACTACAATGTCATTTATGCAAGCAGCAGCAGAAGAGATTGTTGATAATATATACATATATATATACATATATATGTATATATATATAACCAAATAATAATAATCAAATAATTTTTGCAGCTCTAGAATATAGTCATGCTTTTTGTTGATTCAAATCTTCACAGTGTAAAGCACTGATGTGATCTTGAAGTGTAACACAAGATATAAGTGCAGCGCCTTATTTCCATATTTAAAAAAAATCTAGCTGTCACACCTGTGCAATGTTTTAAATTCTAATATTTTAAAAGCTTTAGGCCACTGTTGAACATATACATGGCCTAGTTGCATTTATATCTCTTGCTCAAGAACTTATTTTACAATTCTTATAAATGAATGAAGTTGTAATGTTTCTTGAAGATTCAAGATTCAAGATTTCTTTATTGTCATTCCAACACACATTAAGACATGATGTCAGAACGAAATTTCAGTCTCTCCAGAACCTGGTCAGCCCAGCAATAAAAGAAGAAGAAAAAAAGAAGAAAAGAACCAACAGTTTAACTTAAAAAATATAAATTTAAAAAAGATTTAAAACAATTAACAACAATTTGAAACAATGTAGCTGTAGAAAATAATGAGTTGCATTTTTCTTGCTGTAGTGACATCTTGTCCCTTGTTGAATTCGCAGGCCGTTAATAGTCAGAAAACAGGTTTACACGTTTAATTAGATCCAGAGGCTCCAGCTGACAGGATTTGTTTGGCCCCACTGTTGTGTCGTCCCTAATGGACGCAGGGATGCAGCCCATAACACGTCAGCGATGCTGAATAATGGGGCTCGATCCAGTCTGGATAAATCTGCATGCAGCAGATGAAGATGTCGAATTGTCTGGGGGGGGGGGAACAGCATCTTCGAACCATTAATCAGCCAACAGAGGATTATGGTCATTTTCAATTTTCAACTGAGTTCAGGAAATGGTAGCCGTGTGACGTATGAAACATGAAAGGTAAACAAAGCTCCGTCTGTCAGAGAAACTATGGCCTCAGAGTAACAGAAAATATAACATTATTTTATTTTCCTGAAACTGATGTAAACTGTTTTCACACATACATGGAATAAATCAGGGTTCCTCTGCACTTTGGGCAGTCTCTGATACATCAGCAGGTCCACTATCTTAGTACGGTCCATCCTGTAAATAAATGCCAAAAAGTAGGTGTGGAAACTGACGGAGACATTTAACTGATTTTGACGAAATTATTTTTATATTTCCTGATATATATATTCATGTCATTCTCTATGTCAGAAAATTATTTTATCCTACTTAATTACAGTCCTTGTAAGGTATGTGCAGTCGGTCACTAATGGTGCATTCCAGTTGTAGTTGGAAGTCAGAATTTCCAGCTCATTAATCAGTCATACACGTAGCACTGTTCAATATTTTTATCTTTACATCTTGCTTTGCAGTAGCAGTTTCTATCGACTGGTGTGCTATGTGTCCAAAAAAAGTACAAAAACATTTATCTGAGGACATTTTGACCTTGGTGAGACTTTTTGTGTGGACCCCAAAACTTTAAGGGCTTTTTCAGGGCTAAGACCTGGTTTTAGGGTTAGAATTGGGTTTAGTTTAGGTAAGGGTAAGGGTTAAGGTTAGGGTAAGGGTAAGTGATGGTTACTTAGTTGTGATGGTTAAAGTTAGGGTAGTTAGGGACGACTGACGCATCTGCTGATTCTTACTAATTGCGTCCTCCTTTGAAATACTGTACGTATTTACAAAGACGTTACTATCACAATACTGTAATAAAAATCATAATTGGTGAACTTGTTTCTGCTGATTTATTGTACTGTGATGTTGTTGTTGTTTTTTTTATGGTAAACTTGTCTCAGTACAACATGGACCTGGACCACCCCCGGCCCCTCTCCCACTCCCCCCCTTTGTCCTCGTTCTGTGCTTTTAAGGATGTTTTCATTGCGATTGTCAAACAGGCAGAGCGTCTTACGTAACGTGGCACATTCTGTATTTATGAGTGAAATGAATATGTGGGCAGGATGTACTTTAAGGAAGCGTCTGATCTAATTGTTCTTGGAAATTGTGATGGAGCGTCTGGACGACCACCGCAACAGCGCATGAAGGAGGAGGGACACAGGGAGAAACTCATTCTGACGTTTCAGGTTTTTCTTCAAACGTCCAATATCTCATTTTTCATTCATATCATTATTATTATTTATTTATTTTGTTGCTAGATGACTCACTGACTGACCACATAGTTGTGGCTTTTTTGTTCAGTATAAACACAAAATACTGTGTTGATAAAATACTATGGGCGTCCTCGTCAAGATAGCAGCACAAATAATATTTAGTTACAGAAACGAGACAATGTGTCGATTCTAGGGAAAGGAAGACATAGCAACATAACTATGGACAGAAAAATTTAGGATTTACACAAATCCCACACTTCAGCGTCATCATCTGTTCACATGAAACTCAATATTAAATATTTATTTCAAGTTTATTTGGGTAGTTAGAGGTTAGAATCAAGGGTTGATACTGTGCATATTTCTGTCTATATAAATGGCTTTTATGTGTGGGCTATTGCCATGGAAACAAAATCCCCCCCCCCCCCCCCCCCCCCACCCACAAAAAAATCTAATGCAGATGTTTAAATTACCATTTTTTGGGTCCTGACAGTTGAGATTATTAATGCCATCAGAAGCTCAGACACTGAAATGTCAAACAGAATCGTCCAAATACAGATCATTTACTGTATATATACAAAAAAATATACAACGTTTCATCAGTACATGGTGACGTACATAGGACTTTGTTGTCATGACAACAGTGCTGACACAACAAGTTTCTATCTAGAGCAAGTGACAGCGTACTTTCCGGAAAACGCTAAAAAAAAGAATGACACCCTCTTACTTTGGAACAGAAAATTGGCTGAATCTAAATCATCATTTGTTGCCCGGCAACAGTGTCCGTGTTGGCATTAACAGGTTTTTTTTTACCACAGCCTTGGAGGTCATGCTTAGGAAGATGACAGAAAATATGCCAGTGTATGTAGAAAAACATGTTTTTTTCGGAAAAAACAGTTTTTACGACTTTATGCTGATCTAAAACCTCTGACTCTGATCCTGGACTTTCTGTAAAACCTTGAGTAAATGTCCAGAAGCAACTGCAGCTTAATCTTATTTTGTTGTTGTTGTTACTTTTCCATCACAGTTGTTTTTTTGCCTTGGGGCTGGAAAAAAAAATCTCATTTGACCTCTGCATCTTTGACTCTCTGTGACTGTGAGTCCAAAAATTAAAGCGTGATTTCCAGGTCCTTCTTTCGATTGTGCTCGGCCTCCTGCTGTAATCCATCTTCACGCCCGTGGATGTGTCATGTCACAGGGGTTTTCGATTGGATTCTGCGACACGGGCAAAATAAATTCTCACTCCTGCCTCGGTTTTACCTTGAGAAGTCAGGAGTGATGGTTCCAAACTCCTGTTTTGACAGCGTGGGACGAGATGCTCTGGTGTTTGTCGTTAAGGAGGAATTAAGAAGGTGTTTTGCAAACACATGGTTTATGTGGGACAGTACATCAATCTGTCAATCAATCAAGGAATCAGACTATCAATAAAGCTTGTTTCAAGTGTGACAAATGTGTTAGACCACAGCCTTATGTGAGGTTTATGCCACATCAGCCCTAAATTAATTATATCTTTATTCCTAATTGAATTCCTAAAAACATATCAAATTAAGATATAATCACAAACATAGCAGAAGAAACAGGAATGACGGTTAAAAATAAACTTGGACATTCAGAAAAACAGGATATTAATTTTAATCACAATTTTGACTTGTGCCAATCACAGCTGCTGCTGCTGTTCCCGTCACCATGCAGCTCCATTTGGATTTCCTGGATGCAGTTCCAACAAGTGAGTGAGTTAGATAACTTGTTCCCTTCACCAATCTCTCTCTCACCAATTATATTTTAATGGTAATGGTACTGTTTTACTAAAAAAACAGGAATTCCTGTGCATTCCTGAACAGAAACATTAGTTTCAGTGGTTGAATTTGATGCGTAATTTCTCAAAAAAGCCCAGTGAGCCAGCTCATATTTGGGCATAAAAAGGTGAATTCAGTTAATTTGCCAAATAAATAACAATATATACAATAACAACATTCAGACAAGTTTCCTAAATTATTTATGTGTTCTCATGGTGTGTTGACAGATGTTAATAATACATTTGTCGAGCACTGTAACTGTAAGTGCATCACAGGATAAAACGAAAAAAATAATTCCTAAAAACATATACAATTAAAATATAATCACAGATATAGCAGAAGAAACAGGAATGACTGTTAAAAATAAACCTGGACATTCGGAATAACCTCACAATATTATTTTAATCACAATTTTGGCTTCCTCTGAATGTGATTGTGCCAATCACAGCTGCTGCTGTTGCTGTTCCCTTCACCATGCAGCTCCAATTGAGTTAACTGGATGCAGTTCCAACAATTGACACATTATAACTTACCTTTTAACAAAAGCACCACTCCTCTCTCTCTCTCTCTCTCTCTCTGTTTGAGAGTGGGTACAGGCAGGGGAGAGACAACTGGGTCATAGAGACCACGTTGTTTTTCATAATTACTCAGACGTCCACAGGGACGATGAAGGTTCCACGCTGGAGCTTTAAAAACTAATTAAGAAAAAATTATAATCCATTCTGAAAGAAACAGGAAACCAGAATGTGTGTGATGTCTGCTCTCTTTCTTTCTGGCCCTGGTCAGAAAACATCCATTACATATAGGAATTCAACTGTTACAGCTACTCACAGAAATTCACCTGTACAAACCGTCCGTCTCTCCAAAAATCCTTGAGATATTGAAATTTTCTAACTATGTGACACACGGCTGAAGGGCTGTAACCTCTGCTTTGTATGCTCGGCAACACATCTGCTCGCCTCCAGCATCAACCTGACATGAAAGTGATTTAGTGACAAGAGTGTGAAGCAAAGAAAAATAAAATAATAATCCGCTACAGGCAGAAATCCAGCTCCGTCAGCATGTTTTAATACACTCGTGTCTATAAAAAAACCTGTCTGGTCACGAAATACTGCAGCATTAATTCAAAGCACATAATATACAGTATATATACATGTAAATGTGAAAGTGTCCACTCAGCAAATGCAACACAGTCTGTCTCATGGCTGTTTACACATGAAAGCTGCTCGTGTTTGTGTCGTATATAAACGTCATATATGAACAAAACACTGAGTCAGGATGATTAACAGTTACGGTTTGTGGCCCCGTGTCCGTCTGTCCACAGCAGGGTGTACATACGTATGCTTAATGTATGAACAAATGGAAGGACATGCATTATTGATGAGTTTAAGTGCACGCTGACCCGAGGCTCTGACGGGGCTTGACCTCTTTCCTCAGCAGCAGCAGCAGCAGCAGCAGAGAGGGGAGAGGAGAGAGGAAGACGTGTCCATCTGTGGTCAGTCACGGAGGAAACCCGACCCCGGAGCTACACTTTTACCCGACTGTGACGCCTTTGTTTCCCAGCTGTGGCCTTTTGTACAAAAGGGAAATAATAAACCTGACAAATACCAGCAGCTCCACATGTACGGAATTAGATTTGTGTTCATATTAACAAACAACACTTAATGAATCAAGCAAACAAAAATGGACCATTAAATCAAGCGACTCGAAGCCTGTGTCTACTTCCGGTCAATTCAACTGTCGCCACAAAATTCAGTAGCCAATCAGTAGGCAGCTTCCTAAGCCCCGCCCATGGTCAGAATTGCAAACAAAAAGCCAGGGAGCGAAGTTTGGGAAGTTTGGAGCACAAACGTTCATTTTTGTTTGCTCAATTCATAAAGTCATAGTGGTTTTATACATGTATACATATATATATTTATACATATATATGTATAAACAGTATATTGGATTTTGTATAGTGTCAAATCTGCAGATAGATCCCTGTTGCCTTGCCAATTTCCTTACTTTACAGTATTTTTATAATTTTGTATTTTCTGTGTTCTTGTTATTTTCTGTCTCGTAAATGACCGACAAGAATTCCTCTGAGCCTGGACTGAGTGTGCGTTCAAGCACAAATCACACCTTGAGTCAACAGAATCTTGGAGGAACATGATATGAACAAATGTTCATATCATTGTCATTGCCACTGTCAGTCAAAGCCTATATACTCAGGGTTGACATCAAATTCGAGGACCGAATGTGCTGACACAGCCTAATATGGGAGGACAACGTGTAAGAGACGCTTCGTCCATGGTGTCAACAAGTGATTGTCCTTGTCCTTGTCCTTGGGCTGGTCAAAGTCAGTCTTTGTCATTCTTGTCAGTCCTTGGTGAGAGTGAGACATCTGTTTGAATTCTTGTTTCCCAGGCATCACGTCGTCATTTGCTGTCTCTTGCTTAACTTTACTCGCACGGAATCTTCCATCAATGGCAGAGAGAGAGACAGAGAGAGAGAGAGACAGAGGACAGTGTCCACAACACCGCCAGTGATTATGACTCCTTGTTTGTCCTGTGTAGGCCTAGTCTATGTACAAGCAACACAGGGCATGAAACAGTGTTGAGTGCTAATGACGGTGAAACGCCCATCTGTATTTGACTTCTTTGGTCTGTTTTGTTTTTTATATGTTAAAAAATAAACAATAACAAACTAAAAATAGACCAGTAGGAATGGCGTTTAAGTTCTAATCTGCAGTCTCACCATCTGATGTCACGACATCTTTAAGTGGAACTTTAATAAAAAAGTAAGATATGACCTCTGTACTCAGAAAATGGCCTTGAAACTGGAAAATACAGCAGGAAAATGTGTAACATTTTAAAAAGGTGGAATTGAAACCTTTCACATTCTGAACTGCATTCCCCTGCTTAGGAGCTTGAGCTATTTTTTGGGAGAACTGCAATCAACGCCTTTTCAGAACTGACTCAATTCTCACATGGAATCCAAACAATGGCTGTGATGGCAGTGATTGGTCTGTTCAGGGCTGCGGTAATTGCACCTTTTTCTCTGCACGCTGGAAGAATGTCAACGCGTGAACACCAATTAGAGAAATGAAGACTCACTCGCAGTCATTCATTCATTCATTTATCTCCACATTAATCACATCTGGGTCAAACATGGTGGCAGCACTGGGAGAGAATGTTGTGGAACATTCATGATGTCATGTATCTGGGCACGGTTGAAGGAAATATCACGACATAAAGCTTTAACTCTTTAAACCACAGACGACACGTTTGCTCACTTTGCATTAGCGTTATTACGCGACGGTTTGTGCTGTCGGGAAGATTCCAACAGTTTACGAAAGCTGAGAAGTTGCACGTCAAAGCCAATGTGTGGTTTATGTGGTTGTTTCACTCGTGTTGTCGCAGGAAGCTGGAGAATCGGCGTCTTTGTCGCCATGAAGGAGAGAGTATTTACATTTTTTTGGCCTGTTTTTGGACATTGAGACCTTTGTTCTCTCAAACCAAAATCAGTGATTTTAGCCTATGAGGACTATGAGACCATTGTTATCCAACTCTAATTATTTAAAATCTCAAGTCTACTTTTAAGAAATAATTCAATACACTTATATGTAACAGTTGCTTTAACTCAGAAATATTACATAACTGCTGCCTTATTTCCATCATAAAAAGGGAATTTCTGTTGTTTTTTTGAGTGAAATATTTATTGGGAGTTACATTAAAGAATGTAGGGCCATGGTTCTCAAACTGTGGTACGTGCACCACTTCCTCTGGTGGTACTTAGGAGTAAAATGAGAGACCCTCTTCTACTGTGTAAATCAGGGTATGTGGACTCTTGACGTGTAGAAAATTAAACCAGTAACACAATAATTATAATAAATTAAATAATAATAATAATGATTAGAGTCACCTTATATCTTAATCTAATGTCACCAGTGTGTGAAGCATGTGTGAAGAAGAGGAGGATGTTGAGAGAGCAAATTATCTTATTGGGAATAAACCACAGCTAACAATATTTGGTTCTGGGAACGTTACCTTTTGGTTGTGGGAACGTTCCCTGAAGGTTCTCCCACCAGGTTCTCCTGTGGTTGCCACGGAAGGTTTTCCTAAAGTTCCCCTAACGTTAGTTTCTGGTTACACATTTGGTTACTTTGTCACAACCTTTATGCGACCTTTAGAGAACGTTCCCCTAACGTTACACTTTTCTACAACCTCATGTGAAAAGTCTGAGAAACACTGGGTATCAGATTATTTTGCTCCATAATAAGTTTATTCCCTAAACAACATTGTAGCTCATGTAAGGGAGACACAGAGACATTATAATATAAGTGTATTTGAATCCACAGGCTGACACATGTGCTAACATTTGCTAAAATTCCATCCCTCCATCACTCCCCCTCTTTTGTTTAGAGCTCACATTTCTGTGAGGATGTAATTGGCTGCTGAGGAAGCTTCTCTCTCTCTCTCTCTTTCTCCTATCACGTCACGGTTTCGGGACCTGCGGGGTCCGGACTGTGCGGGACCAGAGCACGTTCCAGAGCAGAACACAAGTTCTCAACGTGGAGCATCACGACGCACCAACTCACGCGGTCACAGAGAGAGAGAGAGTGGGGGAGGACGAGGATGACGGGACGTGCGCAACATTTGTAGCCATAAATCCCTGACTGAAGTTGTCCTGTGTTTAGTCCGCGAGTCTGTCTCCCTCTGGCTGTTTGTGTAGATGCTGAAGGAGCAGCTGAGGAGGAAGAAGAAGAAGGAGGAGGAGGAAGGAGGAAGGGTGTGGGGAGGAGGAGAAGATTTCAGCACCGGAGCTGTCCACGCACTGGAGAAGAGACGAGCTGCTTTCCACACTGAGTGAACACGCGCTCCGTGGGACTGTGACGCTGAGGAGGGGAAGGAATAACAAACTAGTGTGCCATTCATTCATTCACTCATCCGTCCATTCATTCGTTCGTTCGTTCATTCATTCATCTCTCTGCGTGGCTGCGAGTACAGACTTCATTCTCCGGTGTAAAGTCCTGCCATGCTGCACCGCCGGGTCTGAGACAGGAAGGACAAAGTGTGTGTGAACATCAGCTTCTTTTCTCACAAGGTCAGTCTTTTTTTTTTTACACACACACGTGTGTGTGTGTGTGTGTGTGTGTGTGTCTGTGTGTGTGACTCTCTTACATAACAAACTGACATGTGTTTTTGTATGTCGCAAACCTGAGGCATTGACGGGACTGAGTGGTGTGTGTGTGTGTGTGTGTGTGTGTGTGTGTGTGTGTTTTGAAGCCTCGATGCAGATTTAGGTCAACACACACACACACACACACACACTCATACACACACACACATTCTCGTACAACATCCTTAGTGAGACATAATGCGTTCCCTAACCTCAACCCTTATAACTCAACCTGACATAAACCAAATTGTAACCCTAACCTTTATAAGTGGTGAGGACCACTTTCCTAAAATGTCCTTAATTCCTATAGTATATGGTTTACGGTCCTCACAGAGATGTGTGTACAAGTACACATGTGCACATTCTTGTAACCTAAACCCTTAAGTCTAACTGTAACCCTAAAACCTAGAGTCTGAACCCTCAAAAAGCTCTCAAAATATGTGACGTCCAGCCAAAAATGTCCTCACAGCTATTCTTCTTCGGACACTGCATTGACGTCCATTCATTGAGTGTTATAACCAGTTATAACCCTAACTAGTTCCTCAGAAATGAGGTCCTGCCTCATTAGGACCAGGTTTTGGTCTCCATGACAAGGTCGGTGTTTATGACAGTAAAATGTCCTAAAGAGGCGACAGAAACAAGAACACACACACACACACACAGAGAGATAGATGTCTGGGCGTGGATGAACGCTGCATGTCGTCAAACTCCAAAGAAACGTATGTGATCGAGACAGAAAATAAATAAATAAAAGGAAATCTGGGAATTCTTGCACCACAGAGAGCACATGTACGTCACTGGTGGGTGGGTGTGTGTGTGTGGGGGGGGGAGGCTGTTAAAGGACTAGGCTGCTGTTTAGTCATGTTGTAGTCTGTTGAACCAAAGACGAGGCTAGAACACAAAACTGAAAGAGAAACAAACAGAAAGACGAAAGAACAGCAACAAACAGACAGTGACGTAAAAACAAGATTGAACATTCTGGCTTCAACTGGTGGTGGGAGGCGGCAAAATACAGAGATTCCCAATGTTGTAAAATGTTGTAAGTTTTCTGTCTCCTGGTGGAAAAAGATGCAGAGAGAGAGAGAGAGAGAGAGAGAGAGAGCTGTGTTTGTGGACGTGAGCTGATTCTCCTCCGCTGCAGCTTTCTTTATCTCCAGCTGCTCACTTTTCCCAGCACTGTCCCACAGGAGAGAGAGCTGCTGTCCATTAGCCCACCGTCCACCGCTCTTTGTTTACAAATCTGCTGGTTTGTTCTCATCTGCTGACCCATTGTCTCCTAACACAAAAAACAATGGGGTTTGTATGAATATGACAAACCACAGAGACCAAAATTCACAATCTAAACTGTGACAAGAGCACATTTGTGTCACTTTATATAAAAAACATGAAAATTATGTTTTTTGTGATTTTCGAAATGCAGGTGTTTCCATTACAGTTTTTTTTAAATTGCATAACTTAGGTTTTTCGTATTTCTAGTGGTAATGGAAACCCGGCTTGTATCAAAGCTCCACAACCTTCACTGCTGCCTCTTCTGTACTTTAGTCAGACTCATCTTGTGAGCTCGTCCGGCCTCCAGTCGAAGCATGCACTGAGATTTAAATTCCTCCTCCACTCCAACTCCCTTTGTTCCTTATCTTGTTCAATTGACAAGTGGAATTTTAAACCCTCATATACATTTATTGTGCTTTAATGTGTCAAGTGTTTCTCGGGTAACAAACGGCAACATGGAGAGGAGAAGAAGAAGATGAAGTGAGACGATGCGGGAGGACGAGCTGTGGGTTGATGAGGAATCTACCCACAGGGCTAATGGCTATTGGATATATTTAGCCCTGTGTGTCCCAGTGCACGTACAGTACATCTGCATGTTTTTAAACGGTTGTTAATGATTCCACTCACTCACTCACTCACTCACTCACTCACAGGAGATCTGGGTGAACTCATTAGTGTAATTAGTTCCAGGTCTTTGCTTCCTTGGGTCGTGGGTGAGATCTTTGGCTAAATGGGGTGGGATTCATTCTCATGAAAAGACATGCTTTGTGGTGCCTCCATTCACATACACACACACACCACCACCACCACCACCACTACCCCTCCACTGGAACAAGGAATGAAAAGACAGGCTGGTTGTGATTCTAATCAGCACATACCAGTGACATCCAACAGCTTTGGGAAGGAAGGAAATCATCCAGCTGGAGAAAAACCCAGCAGAGCAAAGCCAGACAAAAGCAGGAGCATCTTTTATCTTTTTTTTTATCTTTTATGATCAGAAAATGCAACAGTTTGTTGACAAAAGCGTGGTTTGAAATTGAGGTTTGATTTGATGATTTCAAAAAGAAAAATAATTGAGAACTACTGATGTGAAGTGTCTGAGTTTGTTGTTCATGTTGTTTCCAGACATCAGGATCAGAAATATCTTTATTATTATTAGCCACTTATTAGGTACACAATTACGTACACCTACTTATATGTCTAACTCTAATCAGCCAATCACACAGAAGCAACTTGTAGACTTTAGGGCTTTTGTATCATGATACTGGTTTGTATTGATTATTTTTCTTCCTGAAACCAAAATTGAATAATTCACTTCTTGAGACAAAAACCAACGAGTCATATTTCATATCACATGTCACGCAGTCTGACAAACTGAATGGAACAGTGAAACATAACAAGGATTGTATTATGTTTAACTGCTACATTTATGCTAATAATAAAATAGGTATTATCAAGCATAGTTAAAAATAACTATCGAGGGACAAATAACTAGCAAAAAACAAGGGCTAAAGCTAACAAATAAAAAACACTGTTTCGAGGGGAAAACTACGAGCAAAAAACAAGGGCTAAAGCTAACAAACAAAAAATACTGTTTCGAGGGGAAAACTACTAGCAAAAAACAAGGGCTAAAGCTAACAAAAAAAACACTGTTTCGAGGGGAAAACTACGAGCAAAAAACAAGGGCTAAAGCTAATAAACAAAAAACACTGTTTCGAGGGGACAACTACGAGCAAAAAACAAGGGCTAAAGCTAACAAACAATAAAATACTGTTTCGAGGGGAAAACTACTAGCAAAAAACAAGGGCTAAAGCTAACAAACAGAAAAATACTGTTTCGAGGGGAAAACTACTAGTAAAAAACAAGGGCTAAAGCTAACAAACAAAAAAACACTGTTTCGAGGGGAAAACTACTAGCAAAAAACAAGGGCTAAAGCTAAAAACCAAAAAACACTGTTTCGAGGGGAAAACTACTAGCAAAAAACAAGGGCTAAAGCTAACAAACAAAAAACCACTGTTTCGAGGGGAAAACTACGAGCAAAAAACAAGGGCTACAGCTAACAAACAAAAAACAGTTTCGAGGGGAAAACTACGAGCAAAAAACAAGGGCTAAAGCTAACAAACAAAAAACACTGTTTCGAGGGGAAAACAAGGCTAAAGCTAACAAACAAAAAACCACTGTTTCGAGGGGAAAACTACAAGCAAAAAACAAGGGCTAAAGCTAACAAACAAAAAACCACTGTTTCGAGGGTAAAACTACTAGCAAAAAACAAGGGCTAAAGCTAACAAACAAAAAACACTGTTTCGAGGGGGAAACTACTAGCAAAAAACAAGGGCTAAAGCTAACAAACAAAAAACCACTGTTTCGAGGGTAAAACTACTAGCAAAAAACAAGGGCTAAAGCTAACAAACAAAAAACCACTGTTTCGAGGGGAAAACTACGAGCAAAAAACAAGGGCTAAAGCTAACAAACAAAAAAACACTGTTTCGAGGGGAAAACTACGAGCGAAAAAAAAGGGCTAAAGCTAACAAACAAAAAACCACTGTTTCGAGGGTAAAACTACTAGCAAAAAACAAGGGCTAAAGCTAACAAACAAAAAACCACTGTTTCGAGGGGAAAACTACGAGCAAAAAACAAGGGCTAAAGCTAACAAACAAAAAAACACTGTTTCGAGGGGAAAACTACGAGCGAAAAAAAAGGGTTTGGCAAAGTAGCAAACAAAAGTGCAAAACCTGACGAGACAGGGACGTGGAAGAAATGCTGATAAATCCTCACAAGACAAAACACGGGGGTTTACGCTGGTTCTCAGGTACACAAGATGAACTGGCAACAGACAAAGGGAGATGCAGATGGGGAACAGGTGGAAACAATCAGGGCGGGACAGACGATCAGACTGACAAGAACTTAACACAACCAGCTTTCATGGTTGTGACAGTTGCCTAATCCGTGTTCCCTGAGTGAGTGCTGTAAACATGACACAGCACAAATGTGAGCCTTCAAATTAACTTGTGCTTCAAATGAAACTTAAAAATGTCTTGTATAGCGCTAAATAACGCTGATAAACCAAACTTTGTGACACTATTTGGGGTGAAGTGACCACTGCTACTTTTTGGAGGGGGGGGCAAATATTAAAATTTGTCGAAAACACATGATATATCATAATTCCCACCAATATAGTCAAGATGAGATGCCGAAGTGTTACAACTGAGCATCAGAAAAGGTCATTTCAGTGACTTTGTAGTGACTGGGAAACTGCTGATCTACTATTTTCATGCGCAACCATCTCTCGTGTTCATAGAGAAGAGAACAGAAAATATCCAGTGAGCAGCAGTTTCTGGGAGAATAACCAGAGTGGCAGCAGTAACTCACATACAACCAAGTTATGAAGAAGATCATCTCTGAATGCACATAAAACTACAGTCCTGCCTCTCCTGACACGTTATCAGATGTGTAATGTACCTAATAAAGTGGCCGGTAGATGTAGATAAACGTTTTTTGTTGTGAATCTGTGGATCTCTCTCTCTCTCTCTCTCTCTCTCTCACAGCTGCTCCAGTGAGTAGAGAATTAAAAAAAAGCCGCACTTCTCATCCAGACTAAAGCAATAACCTGTGACTGATGTGTGGAAAATGACTTGGATTTCAGGTGTCACAAACCCGGCCAGCTGTCTGCCACCGACGCTCCCGCGTTGTTGCTGATACAAATAATTAGAAATTTGCTCCAAAAAAGGGAATCGCGGCTGCACAACCTGCCGTATTTCGTTCATTATTTTGATTACACTCTCATATTAATTTGTCCTCAGAGACCATTTACTACCATCTGTCGCGTTGTCACACTGACCTTCAAGTAATATCCTGTCAAGTTTCCTCGGAGGCTCCTGAGCAGCCAAATATTATAAATAATAAGCCAAATTCTGTCCATGTGTGCTGCCAACTACCATTACTCCGTAGCGGTGACTCTTTTTTCCTCCCCCCATTAGACTGATAAATTGGTGTTATAGGAGCTTGTGTATTTCTCAATAACTCGCTCACAGTGACACTTGGAAGGCAGAGACTGAATGCTAATAAAGACCTTAAGGTGTCCCCACTGGCCTCTAATACACTGACAGTAAAAGATTCATGGGCTCAGCTTTTATCTGCAGGCTGTCCATGATGCATAACACCCACAAAATGAATCCAGGTGAAATTAACGAGCAGGTACGTGACGGGCGTTCCAGAAACGTAAAAGTACCAGGGACAGATTTTCTCTTATTCTCACAGAAACATCGTCTGTTCCCAGACGTTGAATCACGACCCCGTATGCTGAGCGGCTGACACTGGATACTTACATATAAAATGTCGCGTTTCTCCCTCTGGGACCCGTTTTCCAAAAGTAGCATTTTAGTGATTTTGTGGGATTTTAAAATTCGATATGATGTAAAGCCTAAACTCATTCTTGTGCACAAATGGTTCTTTCAGTCCATTGTTTTCCTAAATTTGCATATTGGTTGTATTCATGGAAACTGTACGGTGGCATTTTTTACTCTAGTAAAAAGTACTCAGTTTTCCAAAAATAGCACTGTCGTGCTTTTGTGCGCAGATAAAAAAGCCGATACATTACAAAACTTTTGCAGATTCCCCTTAAGTCATTCTCATTCGTAAGGGACCAAATTGTTCCTTACAGACCTATGTGATGTTTTTCTATTTTCGTAAAAGGCCAGGGAAGATTACGCAAATTATCATAATGACACATGAACGACTCATGGACAACAAAAAGTTATTTCACTCCAGTCCAGCAGGAGGCAGTAATGTAAAAGCCTATATAACTATGATATCATCACCACATGTTACGTATTGGTTGTATACATGAACGTGCTACAGTGGTGTTTTGAATTATTTATTTTTTTTCAGTCTGGTGTTTTTTCAAAAATGCCACGTTGAGTGTTTTAGTGTGAATTAAAAAGTGGATACATGACAAAACATTTGAAGAATCTCTTAAACTCATTTTCATGTGGAAAGGAAAGGAAATTGTTGTTGTGGTGACACAGGAAAGACTCAACAAGCTGTTCCACTCCAGTCCACCAGGGGGTGGTAATTTACAAGCTGATGCAACTATGATATCACCATTGTCTACCGCAGAATTCAATCATTAAATTGAATCAGTTTCATCAAACTATTGTGTAAAATGACTATTTTAGGGCCTTTATCGTCCTCAATAACCACCTGCAGCTAGACTGACTCGTAGAGGTCGAAAGCAGCATGCGTCGTGTTTTATCATCTGTTTTCCTCTGAACGGAGACATCATTTACAAATGTGTCATCATGTTCTACCCTAGAAGACGTGAAACTGACGACTGAGACATTAACTTGTCAGGAAAAATGTTTACTGTCGCTAAAAATCAAGTGAGAATTATATTATTTCTGAGCGACCCCTTGGTGCTATTCAGTATATTCTTATTTCCTGCTTTGTCTCAGGAGGAACCTTGAAGATTATGGTCATAAAGATCTATACTGTTCCTCTGTCTCTGGTGGAGAAAGAATAGGTATAAAGAGACGTCAATGAATGATTCATTTTTGACGAACACGCTTCTCCAAAAAGGCAGAATATGGATAAATATACAACAAGCTCCGCTCCTGCTTCATAAAACATACTGTAAAAAAAAACAAAAAACACGCCCTGACGATTGTTCTGTTGCCGTGCAGACTGACAAAATAACACATACCCCTGGTCTGTCCCTGTTCTACTTCACTTCTCTGAGATCCTTTTTTTATCCCGGGGCATTTAAATCATTCAGAAGGATCAGGGGGAAAGAGAGCAGAGCCGAGCCGAGCCGAGCCGAGCGGTGGAGGCAGCTGCTGCTGCTGCGAGTCCACTGAAGCCTGAGGGACTTTTTTATCCCCATCATCCTCTGCCTGCATTGCACTCACTCGCCGTATGAATGGGTGAATCTAGGTGATGGCCGAGCCTCAGCGGCACCGCACTGGCTGTTGAAAGAAAGACTCACATTAATCACAACTCTGTGTGTGTGTGTGTGAGATTTTCTTTCGTTTTTGTTAGATTTGACCATCATTGCTTTCAGGCCAGACAGTACTGAACCCAGTGAACTCAAGCGCTGACATGAGGGAACATTATGAAGTGTAGTCCCCGTGAAATATCTGCCTGTGTCTCCTGTATTTGTTATTTAAACAACGTCAGAGTTGGCGCCGCACACACTGGTGCCCTCAGTGAGTCACCTGCCAAGACTGAAGCCAATCGTAGTGGCAAATACTATATTCCAAAGCTACCAAAAGTGGTCAGCTGTAGGACGGTTCCTATGGGCTTTACTCGTAGGTACTGTTCCAATTCCTCAGTCACCAAAGCAAGGCAAGAGTCCACTTGTCGTACTGTACATCCAGGTTACATTTCCATCCACATGTATCAAAGCCTCTCTCGGATCAACAACACATATAAATATTCCATTGACATTCCAGGTTGTGAATGACAATCTATAGATTTAACACCAAACAGAGCACAGCGGTTAACTACTGTAACTGTTCACATATTACACTGTAACATGTAATCCTGCGTTAATCATTCAAACTAAATTACTCAGTACTGGCTCCTATACAAATCAAACAAACTGTTGTTAACAGCTATTCAAATAACAGTCAGACAGTCCTTGCTTTTATAGACTAGTGTAGTACCTGTTTAATATGCGCCTGTTTTGTGTGTATTTATTTATTTAACCAGATAAAGTCCCATTGAGATCGAGATCTTTTTTTTTTACAAGGGGCAGATGTTAGATGGAATGAAAAGCTACGAGTGAGATAAGTTCAGATATTTTCAGTTCAGTTTGTAAAGTCTTCCAAGCAGAGGGGGCGGCAATTTTGTGCGTGTACTTGTATTTATATCTTTGTAAGGTCTTTGTGAGGACATTTTGACCTTGTTGGGACATTTTGTCTAGGCCACACAGATTTAAAGGGCTTTTTCAGGAACAGGACCTGGTTTTTAGGGTTAGAATTAGGTTTAGGGAATGCATTATGTCCCATATAATTTATTAACTAATGTGTCTCAACTAAGACATAAAAACAAGTGTGAGTTCTAACCCTGAGGACATTTTGTCTGGGCCCCACAACTTAAAAGGGCTTTTTAAAGGGGTTAAGACCTGATTTTAGCGTTAGAATTGGGTTAAGATTAGGGTAAGGGATTAGGGAATGCACTACTACTACTTAGTGTAGTTTGTGTGGTCCGCTGTTACTACTACAAATAAGTACAGATATTGAAATAATGGCATTATAATGATAATAATAAGCAAATTTATGATTTAATTATTTTTGTTCTTGGGAAAAAGGTTAAACACTTTTTAATCAGTAACCAAAAAAGTAGGCTGAAGCTCATGGCTTATTTTGTTGCCTAATTAGGTCACAAAAACGTTGCTGACCTGTTTCAAGTATTTAATATTTAGTTTATGGATTTTTTTTAAATTGAAAATAAACTTGCACTACAGTGCAAAGATTGATTCGTTTGAAGAGAGACAGTCTATTAAGGTTATAACTGTGTACTAAAGTGAAGCATTTTGTATTATTTGTCACAGTTATATTTTATCGAATGGAAGAAAAAAATCATTGTCAATTATTAAAAATGGATAACCCATATTTGTCGACCTCTAGTTTCTCACCCATACTTTATTTTTCTTGATTTTCATGTTATTTTTCTTCTAATACAAATAGAAAAATACAAAATTTGTGTCACACTTGAAAGGTTTGAAATGCTTTTTTGAATCTACATAAAGTGCAAAAACTCCGCCAAATATTTCCTCAGGAAGTGACTCCATCCCAAATCCCCTTAAGTGAAATCATACCTGGTGTAATGCGGTGCATCGTGCAGCGAGGGCAGAAATTGACTTAGTTTCCACTCAAGTGAGACACAACCGTGAACTCCATTCACGGAAGAAGGCGCCCGCTGTGGATTCAAGTTGATTACATGGTACTTATGGGTCACGTGTCTTTGCTCTGAAATGCAATCCCGTCCATCCACGCCCCTCGTAAGTGCTTGTGTGGAATTCAATCGCGTTTATTCTGAGTGAAATGGGAGTCGTTTGCCTCTCTCTTCCTGCCGGGCCGTCTCTAATGACCTGCGGGGGCCTTATGTTCTCAGGCTGCATGGCGGACTTATGCTTCATGGACTGCAGACGACACAATGCTTATTTGTATCACGCACAATTCAACACCGGCGCCTGCGCTGTCTACTTTCGTACATTTAAACCTTCGGGGATTAAAAACTGCAGGAAACAAGTTACAAGTTTCCTTTTGGGCAGAAATGATGTGGTCATTCTGGACCACAATGGAAAAGTTAAACGTCCTTTAATTTAACAGAAGGTGACATAGTTTCTCCAGCACACTTGGACAGAAATGAGCCAAACCTCAGTTGAAGAAGAACTGGCTTTTAATGAGATCCGTGTACTAAGGAGCCATAACCAGACGACTGTGTCTCACTCAAGGAGAAGCTCTTCATTTAAAAAGGTCACTTCATCTGGTAACAACACCCTCCTGCACTCATGAATAACAGCAACATGTGGAGAATAACTAGTGGAATGAGAATCATTCATATTTTAACATGGACGAGCTGACATAGAAATCCTTTTAAAGCAGGAGCAGCTGCGACGAGTGAAAATAAGACTGTGGATGTTTCAGTTGCTCTTGTAGCCTGGTAGAAAAACAAACTCATTCTATGTCGGTCTGCATTTGAAAGATCAGATATCAATTCATTAAACCTGTAGGTTGCCATTTCCTGTGTCCTCTGCACAAATCTCAGGAGACTAATGCAGTCACGGTAGTCTCGCATGACAATGAGCTGAACAGCTGAGTCAGCAGATTTGTTCATCACATAGCCACTGATGGTGGAGGAAAATAAAAATTGTTCTCAGCACTTGAATACCAAATCAAAAAAATGATATCTTCATCAGGCAAAACCATGTTTTTCTATTAATCTAAACTTTTTAATCTTGTACAAAAATGACAAATTTAAGAGTTCAAAAAAAGTAGCGTGAATTTGCTACAGAATGTTACTCTTGTCTTAAAACTGTTCTTTGTCAGAGCAAAAGGCTTTGAATTCTGCACGACCTTGGTGTTTTTGTGAAGAAAAGCAAATCATTTCCAAAAATTTAAATTTTAATATGACTTTTCACCACATCTACTGGGTCGGTCCACTTTAAGCCCCCGATCGCCAGTTGGACACAGGCCAGCACCCTCTGCTGGACAACTTTCAAACTGCTGTATACAGCACATATCAAAGGCTTCCTCTAGGGCTACAAAAACAAATATATTATTATTTAAAAGCAATTACAAACTTGTACAAGAATACTTGTGGGTATTATATTACATTTCTGCCAATAAACCCTCTTTAATGTCACACACTTGACCTTAAAAATAGCAAATTAGCTCCTTCTGTCAATATCTTCAGATTTTGCTGTCATGCTTTTGCACAACTGCAATTTCAGAGCAGTGCTTATGACTTTAGAATTCAAAGGGATAACAAATACACTAACAATGGCAACAGTAACTATATATTTATCTACAGTCTCCTCATTGATCTACTTTGAGTTGACATTTAAGTCACATGCTTCAGGGTAGAAGTTCCTGAAAGCTTTATAATGTATAATAGGACTTTATTACCAAAATGTTATGTCTACATGTGGATTGCGTAGTATAAATAAGTACTGTGTATGGGTAATATGTTTTTGCTGAATTGGCTGCGCTGATGGCCCCGAGCGAGAAACTGATTTTATTTTTTACTTGACTTGATGTTGTGGTGAACACTTAAATGGGCCAGTTATGTTTGCCTGAGGGCAGGAGGACGGAACAAGCGATAGACAGGATGAAATCAGCCGTTTAAGATGCAGGATGTTCTTCCGCAGGCGCTGGAAGCCACAGATGTTTTCCGCGGCACGCAAATGTGTGTCAAGGACTCGGCAAAGACTTCCTGTCAGTCACAAAACTCACTTCTCTGGGGTTCCCTTGTGTCTAGACACTCCTGATGGAGCATCAAACTAGCAGCTGTTGTAGCAGGTTGGCTTTCCTGAGTGCTCTTGGAAAGTAAATCTACTGTTGTTCTGAATCACATAGTTAAAGCTTGTTGAGCATGTGGGAGGTTTTCTGTGTAACGAACACCACATTATCAGCTCATTTAACACGATTACCTCGGTTTCCAGTGAGGTAAAAGTGTATGCAGAATTATGCAGACCTATTCTTGACAACATTTACTTGTGGGTAGTTGTGAAAATCAATCTAAGCAAATGTCAGATGGGTCTAATGTCAGATGTTTATTAAAATATGCTGGAATAGGAAAAGGCATATCAAAAACTGGAGATATCTTTATTTTCAATATCTTTTGTCTTTAGCGCTAATATGTCAGACCACTCATCTCTCTACTGTATTTCTTATGTTGTGATAAAAAGTGAAGATAGTCAGCGTCAAGCTAACAGGAGAACATTACCAGATTGTGAAAGATCCAGAGAGACTGCCATAAAACTCAGGAAAACAATCCTGATTTTAACAAGTTGTTTATTTTACACACTCTTATTGCAATTTCTTAGCGCTCTCTGGAGTAAATTGAGATGTTGGAATACTGCAGGTCTGGAATAATGTCTGCTCCGACTGTCTCGTGAAAAGAAACTGTGGGTAATTCGAAGACTCAGACACTGAATATTCAGTCTGTCAAGATATGTGATATATCGCTCAATCTCCTTGGATTTAACGTGCACAGCTTGAATCAAGAACTGGAGCCATATTTATTTTTACAGAAGCTTTTCCTGCCAACATGGAGTTGTAACGTAGTGACTGGACTGACGTCCAGAGATATATATATATACGGATGTAATTATCAGCACAAGTGACCATTTTAGCAAAGAGCGGCTTTGGTAAAGATATATATTTTTGTTGCCTGTGAAGATGAACTAGCTGAAGATGAGCACTCAGACCTCTACAAAGACTGAAACACTTTGTCACCTGTGTTTTACAAACTGGGACCTGAAATGATTACATTTACATTTACATATTTAAAGAGAGATTGACCTGCTTTTACCATGTTATATGAGCCTGACCAAATTCATCCCAATCTGTTAAAATGTCACTGAGATAGGAACATCTAAACTTGTTAAATTGGACTGAAACATGTTAAATTTAGATTCGTAATCCGAAACTCAAACCAATGGTAGAGTGTCTAATCCTGATCGTTTTAATTCAAATCCAATGATTTTTGACAGAGATTTGAGATATTTTTTTGCCCATTATAACAGATAGGGATTTCGTGATTGTGACGTCATTGGTGGGTCTTACCAGAATTCAACGGGAACATACTTGGATGATTACCTACCCATTACCAACAAAGGTTTATGCATCAAAAGCTGTAGCTAACACACGGACAAACCTAAAAACAAAACGAAAATGTAACCTCCTTGGCGGAAGTAATAACAACATGCTGCTCTATTGGTTAAATGAATCCTTGATTATAGTGCAGCATAGATAATAGGCGGTACCATTTAAAATGAGGTCATCAA
Organism: Solea solea; assembly: GCF_958295425.1. Classification (NCBI taxonomy): domain Eukaryota; kingdom Metazoa; phylum Chordata; class Actinopteri; order Pleuronectiformes; family Soleidae; genus Solea; species Solea solea. Next base: position 18,235,536 of record NC_081152.1, read on the forward strand.
GAAAAAAGAAATTGCTATTTTATGGCCAGCCAAGAGAATAGGTTTCATAGATTGCAAGGGGGGAAAAGAGAGAAGAAATAACAGCAATAAACAAAGTGACATTACAAGCCCCAAGGTCTGCATAACTCTATCCAATCAATGTCTCTGGTAAACACAACATGAAAATAATTTCAGTATCCTCTGAAAGTCAGACACTCGTATCAACATGCTCCAAATCTCATTCTGCAAAATATGTAGAGGGGGAAAAAATAAAATCAACAGTGGTTCCCCATACCTGCATTATTAATGAAGTTTCTGCCTCAGCTCATTTTTCACAACAATTCACTCGCTCGTAATGGGAATCAACACTCGTGCACAGATATATGATACCAGAGGGAAAATGAAGACAGGATGTTACACGCAATGTCCGTATTTAAGTTCTTTAAAGTGGAACACAACAGCGCAATTCGATGTCACCTCTTTCTCTCCAGAGCTCCCCCTATAGTTTGGGAGTACACATTTTTTACGACACCATCGCAAACAGGTGTCAGTCCATTGTCCTGATTGTTGTTCAAAAAATGCTAAGTTATGTATAACTCTATTATGTTATGACAACGGAGATAAATGTAGTGTAAGAATAGAGGGAGCATGTTTTGATGTTTTGGTTTTTCCACAGACAGACAGTAGGGGGAGTGGAGACAGTGCTCAAACTCCCTGCAACAAGACATTTAACCATCACGATGACTCTGAAGCTGTTAAATTAGGGTAAAAATCCTGCAAAGTTCTGCTTTACACAAAGCTGCAAATAAAGTCATGACTGGTGAGGAAAAAAAGACCTTGTCAATGTCAGGTTAACTTTTGAATTTTAATCAAGGGCCTTGTGGAGGTTTTTTTTCTCTCTGTGTACAAATGAATTGCGACACAAATGGGTCACTGCATGGCTTTGATACCTGAGTTTATTAGATGCCACTGAATAACTCCGGAGTTCCTGCAGCTTTGGACCGCGAGGCCTGTCAAGCTGCTCACATGGTTTATTTGTGACTGACTGGCATCGGCGTCTGTGCAGCTCACCACCTCCTGCTCGCACAGAAGTAATAGGTGATGTGTTTGTTTTTTTCACTCATGACAGATTTCCAGCGGGTAGCAACAACAGAAGGCACGAGAACTATTTTAAAGACAGCACAGCTGCTCCATGTCAGTCACACAGTTACAGCTCGCCCGTCGTTTGTCAAGCACAGTATATATAAGTGGTTTTACATCACAGCACACAGGAGTTGTTGATCCACTGCTGCTTCCGTCGGGAAGTTAAAAATGTCTTACTCTGTGACACACAGCTGTGGGCACAAACCTTCCAGACGAGGCAGCTGTAGACCAGCAGCTCCTCCTGTGTCCCCAGAGAGCTGACATTGTACATTTTCTTAATGGACTTTGGTGTGGGAGAGTGAGCGGTTCACAAAAACAGTGAGAGAATGCATCGCCGGCTAGCTCAGTATTCTTTAAAGGGACTGACGTAAAAGACAGAATGGAGTAACCACCGTGTTACTGTCAGAGATTTAAATGGTGTTGTTGTTTCTTGATGACACATTTCAGGCGTGGGTAACACAGAGATAAAACCCACCACAGGACAGGACAGGCTAACCACTGATATTGGGAATGTTGTAAAAGTGCTTTTTATTCTCACAAATCCTGGCGTGCACCTGTTCAATTGAGCGTGACAGAGGTTTTCGTGCGAGTAATAAAACGTGTTTTTCTGTGAACTAGCCCTTTTAATTTCTCAGCATTGCAGAGAATGAGTAGAAGTAGATTATTATTTCAGGTTATTTGTAGGTCATTGGAGCTTTATTTATTTATTTCAATGAGTTATAGGAAACCTCTTATCCATAAGACGTATGTTTTCCAGGTTCTTACAAATGGCTGACAAGCAGTTATGTATGAACAGTGGACCCATTATAGCGAGGTTTAGATCGTTGTGTACGGTAACATGATAAGAGAGAGGAACGTGAGGCTTTGTTTTCTCGCTGTGTTAAAAGTCCATACTCGTATGAAGTGTGATGTGAGCTATGGGACTCGTTTCCCGTGTTCACACTTCATTATTCACATTTTCATTTTGCTTCGCACGTCGTATTATAAGAAATACTATAATTCCGGCGAGTCGCAGGAGTGTAGGGCTGGGAGCAGATGGGCCGGGTTTACCAGCAGTGAGGAGCTGAGTTCGTGGGAGATTTTGACAGACGGAGCTTTTCACAGTCACTATGTGATGAGCGGGGAGAGTAAATATTATCAGAGATTGATGATCCCGTCACTGTGACTGCAGATGGTTTTCACTGTGGCCTTTTTGTGAAAATGTGATAGCACCAGAGAGCTCTTCAGTTATCACTGTATACATCAATAATTGTCTGTGTCTGATTGTAAATTCATGTCACAGTCACACCTCACAGGAGGATTCAGGCGTGAAAAACCCTCCCCATTCAGGGTTTGGCACACGAAAAAACGTTAAATCCCTTCAACACAAAAGAATCCAAAAATATTGGAACAAACAAGTTCATAAACACTCAAGAAAGTCGGCAGAGAGGAAAAGGTGGAGCGGAGAATAAACAGTGAACCGAGGCGATAATGAGAACCAGGTGGAAACAATCAGAGAAGCAATCACTGTGGTGGTGTAGTGGAACACAGGTGAGGGTGATTAGACAAACAAGAAAGTCTGAAACGAGATAAGCTCATGTCACGCCACTCAATCTGCACCGCAAACTTCATTTGTCCTGATTTGATTCTTTGGCTCCTGCAAGTTGTGGTTACCACAAGAGAGAAAGTGAAAGAAGAAACCCCAACCGTTAACCCTTTACAGGGCACGCACTGTGAATACTTGGGAAGGAAAAATGTCGTCCCTGTTGTGTTACTGGAGGATATAACCAAAGACTCAATGTATAGATAAGTAGTATAAATAAGAATATACAAGAAAAACACAAATAACGTGAAAGGAACATTATTTTTAGTACATTATAGAACAGTGTTTCTCAATTCTAGTCCTGCATGTTTTAGACGTTCATCATTAGTTTTTGAGATATTACCGTATATGCAGGAGAAGTCCGAGCCTGTATGTCCGTACTTTTTGCCTTAAAGTAGTTTTCTGTGACTGAATCTCTGCTGAGTGAAATCCACGTGTTTCTAAGATCTCTTGGTAACCCACGGTAGCACGGTTTCGGACGTCTGCGGTAGTTACCAAATACAGTTCTTTGTCCAGTAAAGCGTTGACCCTAATGTGTAAGAATAATTGCTAAATGTAGCCTGTTTTGAATTGGGTAGTGACGGCCCAGATACAAAAAATAGAACAGGAAGGAGCATCAATCCATGCAAGAACCCAAAAAAACCCACAAAAAAATAAAACGACTCAAGAGGACAAAGTCAAAATAAATTAGAGAACCACCACTGGAGTGTTTGAGTGCTTTCTCTACTTTATCTTTTAAGTGAGCAGTCGAGCACAGTGTCAACATGACTTACCCGTCATAGGGCATTAAAACAATGGTTCTTAGTTCTGGGAATGCTGGAACACTGCAAGTGGTTGTATGAAGCAGAGTCTCTTGAGAGTCTTTCCATGTGGTCTGAATGAAGTGATCGGCATAGAAACAGTCCTTATTCTCTCTTTTTCAGACTTCTTTAAAACTGTATTTATGGCTAAATAAATAGAATTATCAGGGCACAAAGTGGAGTTCAGCAAATAAGATTAAAAAGTAAGTTCAGAGACAGATTACAGGCTCTGGCCTGTAAAAGATAAAACCAGGCTTCAGGGTTTTAGTCTTGGTTGATGACTGTGCTGCTGTACTTAACGGTTGGAAAACATTGTAACTGCAGCATACTTATGTAACTGTTCTTCATTTCCCTGTCTGTCTGTCTGTCTGTCTGCAGCCATGGGAGTGCTCATGTCAAAGAAGCAGCAGGTGGAGAAGGTGCAGAAATGCACCGCCGTCGTCTCTGCCTTCCAGGCCGGCATCAAGGACCGCCCTCCTACAACTAAACAGGCAGATGGAGAAGAGGAGGAAAGCGACGGCCCTGCCAGAACCTCAGCAAATCCTGAGGAGAAGAATAAAGAGGAGGCGGACAAGGAGGAGACGGAGGGCAGCGCAGCGCCGTCGACCTCCCGCCAGGCCTCGCTTCAGACCAGGGACGAGTGCAAGGTCAACCAGGAGGCTTGGTCCAGGTTACGCGACGGGAAGGGAGTGGAGCCCGAAGATCTCGACAAGACCCATCAGCTCACGCCGCCTGCCTTCGTCCGGCCTAAACGGGAAGCTGACGATGACCAGCCGGTAGAGGTGGAGCTGGAAAAGAAAGAACAGGTGTGTCTCAGAACACCTCACATGTATGAATAACAGAAGTTATCGGATTTGATCTAGGATTCTGAAATCTGAACAAAAGATTGGATTTTTGCGTGAACACAGCCTTGAAAGATTCTAATCTGGGAGTTGAAACATGGACATATTTAATTTGTCCTTTGTTCCCACTACTATCAACAAACATGTGCAATCATTTGTGCTGTATGTATAGATTTGCACATTATATTGTCCGTGTAGTTCATGGGCCACACAACACTGCAATTTGATGTCAAGTGGGCCGGACCAGTAAAATAATAGCATAATAACATATAAACAACAAGAAATCCAAATGTTTTTCTTTGTTTTACATTTAATTATATGTTTGTTTGATTTTTTACAAAATATATTATGAATTACCTGAGATTTCCTGAGAGAAATAAGTGCAATTTCAACAATATTAGGCCTAGGTTTACCATTTACACATCTGCATTACAACTTACAGAACACAGTGGATCTACAAAGGTTCATAATATTTAGCCACAGGTACCTGGAAATGAAAAATATGCTATTTCAGTTGAGATTGGACCCCCTGGTGGGTACAGTTGACATCCCATGTCTGTAGAGAAAGAATACCGATATCTGTGTTGATACAATCCTGATCAAAAATCACTGCATCTAATATTGGAAAAAGAAAACATTTAAATCAGATATGATCTAGAGTTCCTAAATATCACATAAACGGGTTGTGATTTGACCAGAACGTGACTGAGTGATGCCGTGATCATGGGAGCTACAGGATGTGGACTGATTTTAAAAGGCAAAGCAGACAAGTGTAATATTGTACAAAGGCAGTAATTATCAGTTTTTTGCTGATCAGTACACCGTATTAAAACATATCTTAATTGTTTTAAAAGCATATTTAAATCCTCAAGTCCGGGGATTTAATGTGAGATCTCCATGGCAACAGCAGTGCTTTATAACTGTGTCTTTATAACCTTCCTCCAGTTTGGAATTATGATAAAGCAGCAAAGCTCTAAACTGTCTTTTTGAAGGTGAGAGAATTCTAAAGTCTAAAGTTGTTTTTCTAACACCAGCAGAGAGACAGTGTGGTTGTTGTGGTGGTGCTGGTGGTGGTTGTTATGTGAGTGAGGGCTCTTCACAGTGAGCACTCTGTGGGCAGGCTGCTTTGACCGACTCCAGAGAGGTGACCCTGTCCAGGGGCGACGCTGACTAACAGGATGGAGTTCACCGACACTGTCGGGTTCTCTGTTTTTGCAAAGAGGAAGCATTGCCCGGGCAACTCACTTAACTGCCGACGCTGCGCTTTAACAAGAGCTTCAGAAATAAATGTAACTGCTGAGGTCACACGCTCGGTGTTGTGTTGAGTAAAAGAAGCCAGAGCCGGACCACAGACTCTTTTGGAGGTAGAAAACACGTGGTTAGCTCCTCTTACCTGACGTGTAACAGCAGAAACAGCCGACATGAAAGTAGAAAGCTTAACAAACCAAAAACACATGTGGTGGAGCCTAAACCTGGGCTGTCTATGGTAACGTTTGACTGACAGACGTCACGTTTGACTGTCTGGAATTATCGTTACAGATAATCAAAACTACAGTTTCAGACATCTGCAATTCAGTTTTTGATTAATTGATTATTCAATTATTAAATTAGTTGACAACTAATTTGATAATCGATTCATCGGTTTGTAGCTTTTTTCATGATTAAAACAAGATTTCGGATTTTTTTTTAAATTGCTTCTTAAATGTGAGCATTTTCTTCATTTCCTTGTTCTGGATAACAAAGAAATCATTAAAAGTTCATCATTTTGGTTTGTGGACAAAACAAGACATTTGAGAACATCATCATTTCCTGGTTTGACGAACACTGATCAACATTTTTTAAGGTTTTCTGATATTTTATGGACCAAGCGATTAATCGAGAAAATAATTGACAGATTAATCGATTATGAAAAAAACTGTGGCGTCACTTTTACCATTCATGGATATGAGGCTTGTCATTATATATATGTACTATTCAGTTTCAGATATCTACAACTTTAATTTGACATAGATATCTTCAATTATCCTTAATTGAAGATATCTGCACTGTCCTTTTTAGACATCTTGAATTAAGCTTCAGATTGTCCGCATGATGTTGTAGATAGAACTTGAATTGTGACAAGTGACAATGTGGTCGTGGATATCCGCGTTATCTCTGATATCGACACCGTCATTATGACTGATCTGGAACTGAATTCAAGATATTTGAAAATGGACAATGGACAATATAGATATCTTTAATTCAAGGATAATTAAAGATATCTTGAACTTGAATGATGACCAGTCACAATGACATTGTAATAACTACAAGTCAGTTGCGGAATTTGCGATGACTACTCTACAATGTCACCTCTTTTAGCCGTCATACTATAAAAATACAGCTGCTTTAGTAAACACAACACACAAAATGATGACTCCTGCACTCTTATACGTTCAGCAGAGTATGACTTTTAAAGACTGCAGTATATCTGGAATCTCCTACTAACATAATCTGATTAAATACCCGCTGTTATTGGGTTGTTTTTTTTTAACCTCAGCCACCACGAGACGAGATGTGTGACGTGTGCGAGGTGTGGACGGCCGACGACCTGTTCCCCTGCAGGATCTGCACGCGCGTCTTTCACGACGGCTGCCTGAGGGAGTTGGGCTACCTGCGCGCCGAGGCCCTGCAGGAGATGAGAGACACGGCCCACACGGTTCCAGGCTGGAGCTGCTACTATTGTGTAAGTCCCCATCACACAATCACACACACCAGACAACAGACACACACTTGCTGCAAATGCAAATGCATGGAGGCAAGCCAAGGAGAAAAAATGTATGTTTCAGTGCCAACATTTGATTATTCAAATATTCTGCAGCCTCTGATTTCTTGGCTTGACTGGTTTCTGTCTCTAATTCTTCCTGTTTCTCTGTGTTTACATTGCGAGGCGTCACAGCTGTGAGTATTTGAGGCTGGATACACAGTATTAACGCCAAGACAAAGGATTAGGGCCAGCTTTGTTGTTCTTTCTCGTGTGCAACAACGTGAGGTTTGTTTTTACTTGTTTTAATCTTCAAATACAACTTGTGGTGATAGTGGTGAAGAAGCTCAGGTGTCGGTCATTTAGTGCAAATTATCAGCTCCAGGTGAGTGGATTGTCATCGCAGCAGACTAAATCTGCTGCTGCTGCTGCTCTAAAGTTCTTCTTACTCCATGTTATTAATACACATCTGAGCACTTTGCACATTAACTGCAACAGGAATTAAAATTGTGAATCATTCTGACTTTTGACCCACTCTTACTAGTTACATCCAGCACAACGCGATTAACCTAATAAATTATAAGAACCAGAAAATAAAACACTTCAGTTGGTGTCATTTTGACAGGATAAAAAAAGAAACGCCTGGCAATAACCGACAGTGAAGAAGATCTTAAACCTTCCCACTTCACCACTTCAGGATGGGTTATCTGTCAGACTGTTTGAAGATTTGAGGAAGATCCTGTCAGTTTCGGAAAGTCAGTCCAAGCTGTTATACGTAAGAGTTTGATGTCACATTATCAAAAAAGATAGATCGTTTATAGATAAAGTGTGTTGTAGCAGGACAACTCTCAATCCTTGACAACCAGGATTAGGAAACACTGTTGACCAATAGGATAACGGAGTGTTCTGATGCGGCGTAACATACAGATATAACTAGGCGATGCTGCGGTTATGTTGAACAGTGACCCCAAAAAACCTTCTGTTGAGCTTTGGGCAACAGTAACCTCTGCCTCTTTGACGTCTCCTCAAGGGACGACCGCTGCAAAGTTACAAAACAAAAATACTGGCGAGGAATATCGCAGGCACTTCAGCAACCAGCTGAATAACAATTAAATAACGCCTTGCCCTACCTCCACGATGACCTCTGAACTCACACACTATCGTCTTACTTACAAGTTCCCCCAAACAAGACACGTCAACAAACTGTGCCACGGCATTAACCCTATCCCTCCACTTTGTTTAGTTTAGCTAGAAAGCGCGTTATGAGATATTTCCCAGATTAAGCAAATCCAAGAAAACTAGGCTAACTAAGCTAACTGGTTCACAGTCTCTCATACATACCATAAACTAGTTAGACTAGTCCACTTTCACTCCGAGATGTTGAAGACATACCAACCTGTCCTCCAACTGAAACGTAACTATGGGGCGCTGGTTTTGAAAACGTATTTTTCGGTTTTCCGGTGCAGTAACCCGGTGCGGTATTTTCCAACTCAAATATGCACATGTGTTTCTGAGGTTAGGGTTAGGGCAAAAAAGACAGGGTTAGGCAGTAAAAATTAAAAAGTTGATATAGGGAGTCGAGCCCTTGTCGGCCACACTCTGGTACTACGTAATTCCTGCATACGACCGGTATGTACGTTTCATTTGAGGACAGTCTCAGACATACCGACATGTCTCCACTTTGCAACACCATTGTTAACGATATAACAGCTAACAGTGGTGTTTGTTTGTTTGTTTGTTTTTTCTGCTTACGTGATGACGTGTAATGCATTTGAAGGGATGTCCCATTTCGTTGAAGTAGATTTGAACACTGCAATAGACCCAAGGGGAAGCGGTTAGGGGGGATAAAAATGAGAACTGGGACTGGGCCTTGCGGTGAGACAGTCGTGTGAGTCCTGTGAATTACTGGATTGTGGACCATGATTGTTGTGAAGAGAATAAAGTACCTGGAACAGCATGTTGGAACAGCATGGGATCATATTTGCTACATTACACATTATAATTCTTCACTTTTCATTCTTGAGCTCAACTGTATTGTGTAATGTTCTGAGTTTCTTATTGAAAAGAAAGAAAAGCTAACAAATGCCCAGCTCCTCATCAGGAATTCAAGGCCAAAGCCAAAACGGATGACTCCGGTGATCATTGCCCCGCGAGAGGCATAATGCAACCTGTTTTAATTCTTGCACAAACAGCTTAGGAGTGCTTTCTTCTGGAGGACCCTTCAGAGCAGGAGGAGCGGCGCCGCTTTCTCTCGCCCTGAGAAGCACAAGCACTTGCCAAAGTTGTGGCGAGAAAGAGATGTTTTTCACACAGTCTGTGAAAGAGAGGACACTGAAAGGTCTTCTTTCTTCGTCTGGCTCCTTCATTGTGAGAGAGAGAGAGAGAGAGGAACGTGGGAGGACACAATTCAGCGAGAGAGGGAAATGTTTTATTCAAATTGTGAATCCAAAGGTCTTGACAGACAACAGCTGTTTACTTTAGTGACTGACAGTCAGGTGGTACGATCCTACTGTTTGTCTGTAATATCTCAGACTCACTTTTACATATGCAGTGGAAACTGCTGCCGGCAGAAGGACTGAGTTTCCTTGAAAGTGGATAAACGAGTCAACCTTGTGTGGCAGGCGGCTGCATGTGTGGCTCAGTGGCAGCCAATCAGAGGCAGGAATGACTTTGAATGTCTATGTTCTAGCTGAAGAGGACTGTGAACCCTCTTTGCGACATATTAGCAAGTGAACCTGGGTGAAGCTGCTAAAACGAAGGCAATTAACACTGTTCACATTGTAAGTGGTTGTTTTTTCATTTGTGTTTTTTCATCATTGCAACAACTATGTGTGAATTCTGTCACCAACGCGCCACAAACAAAACAATTCAGAGGAAAAACAAAACACCAATAGCCTCAGTGTTGGCTAACAGCTAAGCTAATGGCTAAAAACAAAACCTCTTTTGTTGTACGTGTGTGCCAAAGTGCAGCTACTTCCTGTTACTGCTGTTGTTTTGGTTGCCACCCGAAATTAAACGTGAATAGATAACTTTACCCTAACCGCTATCGTATATTGTACAAGAATATTTTATTTGAAATCCCAGAAACTGCCGTAAGTAGCCGCACCTAGCATGCGTAGAACAAATATGTTGTTATCCTTACACTGGAAATCACTGGGCCTCGCTTTCCCACTAATGCTATCAAAAACCTGTTTAATTAAACACAGGATGCTAATTTTTGTGTTCACTAACAAACCTTTGCTTCTGCTGTGAGATAAAAGTGACTAAAAAGCCTCCGGAGTGGCTGAGCTACAAGATAATGCTTCATGACAGCCCAATGATTATGGCATCATCATCTGTCATCATCGGATTCAGTGTGAGCACATAAATATTGACTCCTGCAGAACATTGGCACTGAAGCCTCATGTGAAGTTATTTAAAAGCTGTGTGAGCGTTCAACCGAAGCTGTCATTTTCTTATGAAGCGTGGGCTTAAATAACTGAACTGTGTAACCCATCGGATTAAATTAGACTATGCTGCTATTATTATCATGATACTTTATTCCCTAGGGGCCTTTACTGTCTTATTTTTCCGATGCTGTCACAATGTGACAGGAGTATTAGGGCCAAACAGAAGATAATAAAGTCGAAATATTATAAGAATTAAGTTTTAATATTATGAGAATAAATTCATGATATTAAAAAAGTCATAATATTATGAGAAAAAAGTCATAATATTATGAGAAAAAAGTCATAAAATTATGAGACAAAAGTCGTAATATTGTGAGAATTAAGTCGTAATATTATGAGAATGATAATAAATGAGAATGATAATCATAATAATAAAACTGTCATATTATGCGAAAAGTAGTAATATGAGAAAAAAGTTGTTCTTTATGAGAATTAAGTCATAATAAAAAGTTGTAATATGAGAAAAAGTCATAATAAAAAAAGTCACCATATGAGAATAGTCATACTAAAAAAGTAGTACCGAGAAAAAAAGTCATAATAAAAAATTTGTAATATGAGAAAAAAGTCATAATAAAAAAGTTGTGCTATGAGAAAAGTGGTAATATTATGAGAATAAAGTCATAATGATAAAAAAGTAGTAATATTATGATAAAAAAGTCGTCATGCAAAAAAAGTCTTAATAAAAAAGTCGTGATAGCCTAACCCTAACCCTTGGCTTCAGCCATTTCCTCCTCCATAAAAGAGATGATTTCCGCCAAGTCTGTGTGATTCTTTCTTTGAAGTATTTCTTTATTTGTGAAGCCCAAATCAAGATGTAACTTCACAAAATGCTCTGCGTGCCTCATCTTGACACGAGTTGCAGCTAATCATCTGAGATTCTGCTTGAGTAATAATAATAATAATTATGACTTCATTCTCTTGATTCTGGAAAGGTTGAAAAAAAGGTCTTCAGTTCGGCCCTAACATTCCATCGTACTGCAGAAATGTATAAATCAAATTTAATGCAATATAGACTTAGATCAAAAAAAGAAATGCACATGTAGCAGCATCATCACTGCATATTCATAGCAGATGGCCTAATTCCATTGTTTTACACACAGTGTTACTATGGGTGGAACCAGCATATGCAGAGAAATGAGAGTCACTTTGCTGATGACAGCACCATCGTTTGTGTTCCCCACGATCTTGCTCTTTGAATGGCAGCTGGATAAATAGACGTAGCTGTATTCATTTTTGTTTTATTATGTTCTCGTTAAGACGTGGCAAAGTGAAAGCGGCAGCAAGTATGTAAATGAAAAAGAGAGAGGGGGAAAGATGTGACAGATTATGCTTTAGCGCTCTTTAATTTTTCAACCTCCCACACAGCTAAGGGAGAATTCCATTTTTGTGATTAGTGGCATAATCTAGATTCGTCGTTTGAAAAATGCCCTGGAGACAGACGTGACATTTAATTTTCACCAAATTCCACTAGAACAAAAACCAGCAGATGAAAATGATCTGCTCTATTTTAAGCATGAAACTGTGTCACTGTTGTTTAACAGAGCGATAAACAAATGAGGGCAAAAGTTTATCATCCGACACGCTGCTTTAAAGAAATAGAAAGAATTGACATTTCACACAGCAACAGCAGCTGAATGTGATCGGCTCTGTTTTAAGTACATCTAAAGTACAGTGAAACATGCCGAGCACGAGCGGTGAGGATCATTTCATACAATTGTTTTCATGATGCATCGCGACCACAGGACACATTTTAACAAGGCGAACAACAGAGCTACAGATATTTATCGTTGATGAATAAGACATCACAGCAGCTGCTGAATTTGTGGAACTGAGGAGGATTTTATTTCCAGAGAAATCGTAACAGGACACCAAATAAAATGAAGTTAAGGATAATCTCAATATATAAGTTGGCAAAAACGTGGAGCAGAAGTCCACTTTTTAGGACTAAATGTGTTATGAACGTCACTAACATCCTCGGGCATCGTTTGTTCACTGAAGACTTTCGTAATTCAGTAATACTATAATAATACTAGTAATCTAGCCTGGGAAAAGCTCCAGAAAGAAACATCTATATTGATTTTTGGTAACCAAAAACCACAGATATTTTTGTTTTTCAAGTCCTACAATAAAAAGAAGGAAATGTGTGAAATACAAATGCAGTAAACACTCTGTTGATCTGATGTTAGGTTGTGTAATTGCTGAGTGTGAGGGTGTTATTATGTTATTATTATTATTATTATTATTATTATTATTTATCTATTAAGCGTAAGTGGTTGTGGATTTCATTGTGTGACATTTACAAAGTGCTGACAGATCAGCAGCGATTAAGGGCGTGAGGTAAACAAATTGAAATGGACTCACCTCAATAATCGCGGAGAGACCGTTAAAATCTGATCGCTCCGCTAATCTGATGAATAGAATACAAACACAAAATGCCAATATTATTATTCATATCTGTGTCTCCTGTGATGGTTTATATCCTTGCCTGTGGATTTGCTCCAATGAGGAAACATATGTTTACATGTAAATGTACAATATGTTTTTTCCTCTTGCTTTAACTTCAACTTAATTGGATTGTCGAGGAGGAAAAACGAGAAAAAGATTTCTTTTACATTTTGCTCGGAATCAAATTCTCTTTGCTTGTCTTTCTTTGACTAATGATCCGGTGATAATGAGACTCTGAGACAGAGCAGAGGAGCACGTCGCGATAATTACCATAGGAAATGCAACAGTTAATGGATTTCTTTGCTTTCGAATGCCTGTGGCTAATTGCAGGAGGTCGTACGGGAAGAAGTTCTCATAATCAGAGTGCACTGTCTTATTAAACATCAAGTGACGCACCACCTGACGATAATTGCCCTGCCTGCCCTCGTCTCACCCCTTTGTCTGCAGGATAATCTGAATCTACTGTTAACAGAGGAGGAGATGTACAGCATGATGGAGACCTTCAAACAGTGCAAGATCATCCCAGGTGAGACCATACCTACCTTAAATTAAGGTTTTCGTGATACTCTTCAAGTATCCGTTACCTACTTTACATCACAGTTCAGTAACATGTAATAATCTTGTAATCTGGACGCATCCATGAAACGTTACAGAAGGGAAATCTCATTTTAAAAACCCAGTCGTTTGAAAGTTTGATGGAATGAATGTTTCTTGGGCTGCTGTATACAAACAAACGCTCTCTCAGCCAGGTCTGATAGTATTGCCTGACAGAGCCTGGACGCAGCAAACAAATAACATAATAATCACATCAACAACAACAAAAATCGCGAAAAATGTACGCACTGCAGCTTTAACGAGAGACTTAACGAGAGACTTAACGAGAGACTTGGCAGCCCGTGGCCAAGTGGAAAGGGAACTTGACTTGTAACCGGAAGGTCGCCGGTTCAAATCCCCACCTGGCCAAAAAGGGCTGGGGTACCCCTGAGCAAGGTACCCAACTCCCAATGCTCCCCGGGGGCTACTCAGTGTGGCAGCCCACTGCTCCTAATTCTAGGATGGGTCAAAATGCAGAGGAATACTTTCCCTAAGGGGATTAATAAAATTAAACTTTAACTTTTAAAGCCAAGTGAGATCAATTCTCGTGTTTGACAAGGTTGTAAAAACACAGGTGGTCAAAACCGCAGGAGCAGCTGATTAAAGGGACACGGCCACAGAGATACAACAATAAAAACTAATGACTACGAATAAAAAACCAGAACAGAATCAATGACAACACATAAAAACGTATTGGAGTGGCGTAGAATAAATAAATAATACACCTGTACACAACCACGGAAAAGGTCGCAGGGACCCATTGACCTGCATGTTTCAGATGTTTCCTCGCTCCAACACACCTGATTCAAATAACTTAAAATAATAAGGAAACTTCTAAAGCATGGAGGGCATTTTGTCCCCAGGATCAGGATCAGGATCAGGTTCAGGAACTCTGCTTTCATTTGGAGTCATTACCCTTTTTGCAGCCATAACAGCTTCCACAGACTTTCCTCAAGATTTTTAAAAATGTTTCTATGAGAATATGTTCTCAAACTGTGGTACGTGTACAAGCTTGTGGTACACAGGTTTCCTCTGGTGGTACCTGGGGGAAAATATCAGTTGTTGGACCAGAGTGCATAGAAAATGAAACAAATAACAACAAGAAAACATATAATTGCAGTCACCTTGTCTCTTGCTCTATATTATTCTAATTTCACTATACCAGTGAGGCTAATATAACAGAAACACTACTCTCATTACTAATGCGAATTAATACTGGCTATCATGTGGGAATCAACGTAATTGTGGGAGCTAAAACCTTAGCTTAATTTATATTTCTGATATTTGAAGCATTTTTAGACAATGAGGGTGAGTTTGGCTGCGTAATTTTCACTGTACACTATTAATATCTGTCATATATCTTCGTGTTTTTGTATCATAATATTCATTTTCATCTGCTACAGTTTGTCAGTGATCATTTTCTTTTATAAATTGCATGAACTTAAATGGATTTCAAGATGATTATTTTGTTTTTAAGCACGGTAAGTCACCGTTCAGGGGCCAACTCAGCCTCATAGCTGCATTTTGGTTTAGGCTTTATAGTCATAAAGTTACAGCAAATCCTTAATTTCGGAGGGAAACTGCTGTGGGACAACTCTCTGCAATAGAACTCACATAATATTCCCTTTACATAAACATATAATACATGAAGATGTTACTACTCAATTCCAGGAGTGAATGTAATTGTGTTACTAATGATGTTTTGGCCCTCTCTTGTTTAATTTAATCAGGACCATAAAAAGTTATAATAAACAACAAAAACAGGTCCAGGCAGCAGCATCTTTGTGAAGCCGAATTGTCTTTCTCCTGTTTCCTCCCTCTCATTCTATCACCTCTGTTGCCAACATGGCCGGATTAATCTGCGAGAAAGGCTTCAGGCCAGGAAACTTTGATTACCTCACTGCAACATTTCACACCTGCCGTCTCAGCGTGCTCGGTGAAGCCAGTGAACTTTCAAGACCTGCATTCAGCAGCAGAAGAAATGAAATAAAAACATTGGTGAACTATGGGTAGAAATATAACCACCGCCTTGAATTTGCTATTGGATTTCTCTGTTGAAGTTATTACCTGCCTATTACCCAGTCTGATATTTCTAAGTGGCTTACCTTTGCAGGAAACCAGTCCCATAAATCTGGACAACTGGCCGGTGATTAATTAGGTCTTGCTGAGATGAATTGGTTCTCTGTTTTCTGCAGAGTCGTGCCTGGTGTCGGATGAGCTGCTCCAGTACCGCCACTTTGTCTCCAAGCTGCAGTTTGATAAGGACCTGACCGACGAACAGGAGGAGGAAGTCCTGGGCCAGTTTGCGGCACTGGACCCTGAGAAGAAGGGTCACATCGAGTGGTCGGACTTCCTCTACTTTGAGTCCCTCGCGATGCTGAGGAAGTTCCGCACAGAGGTGAAGTCAAATAGAATGAAAGGAGCTGAAATTATAAGACATATATTGCAAAAAGTCATACTGCAGATTTTTTACTGAACTCCTATCTTTCTTTGTTTAGATCGGATTATCGCTAATCCAGTAGATTTCGATGTTGGTTTAACTGAATAACAAAAGTCATCCATGTTTAAACCTGCGTCCACTGCCACATAGCAGTTTAAATGTTGACTGCATGTGTCTGTGTGTGGTTTAAAGATTGCACAGGAATAAATCAGTGTTTATAGATTGACCTTTGACACGCCCATAAATGACAGCAGGGGAGTTATTACTACACCGTCAAATAGGAGGGGCAGTTTTGTGAAGTAATTTCTGATCTTTAACAACGTTTAATATGACAGTTCTTTTAGGCATTAAATATTAGTTACAGTTATTCATTGTCTCAGTTAACTCAAGATTCATCTAAAACAGTTTTAAAGTTTTAAAGTAAAGAGATTATACTTACTTTATAAAACTGTAATGATACTAAAATGTGACGCTGAGCTCACAAAGTAATTCACAGGAACAGGAAGAAAAGTGTAACTTTGTTCTTATTTTAAATCCATTAAAATAACAAGTCAGTTTGACTTAAAATGATTTAAATGACTCAAATTAACCTCTTGTGTTGGAACAAATATGTATCATACAGTTGAGTTTATACACGTTTTTACATTGTTGTGATTCTCACACACGTGTGTTGCCTTTTTATTTTGGAACAGAACTCAATGGTGCGCCTGTTGACCGCCAAGGAGAGAGATAAAGCCCGGTCTGTGTTCCTGGGTCTGCATCTGGATAAAGACGGCATGATCACACGGGCAGAATGTCGCCAGGCTCAGCAGTCCTGGTTCCACAACCTGAACAAGGACTCACAGTCCTGCAACGTGAGGTGAGCAGACCAAGAGTAGACGATGTAAATGTAAATGGAGATAAAAAGGGAAACACCGTCAAACAGGCAGGAGCTCATCAGTAAGCTAACGGTGTCTTATTTAAGAGAAAAGATTTGGCTTCTCAGGGAACAGAGGTTTTTTTTTAAAAGAAAAGACAGACAAGACATCAAGCTGTGTACTTTTCTCAACTTCTCCCTCCTGTTGCCACAGTAACACAGATAGTTTTTGTAATTTTGCAGACGACGAACCGCTTCACACGGCCTCACAGAACTGTTTTTGCAGAACCACTTGTAGCAAAGTGTCAAAACGACATTAGTTCAAATCCAGATCATGTTTATACAAGAGGAGACTCATAACTTGGATATAGAGTAGTTAATATTTCACCTCTTATCCAACAGTTTACTATAATATAACAACCTTTTATTAATAATAATAATAATAATAATAATAATAAACAAATGTCTGTTAGATTCAAATCATGTTACCATTGTCACTGGTTGACAATCCTGTGCCGCACACAGGAAGTGATGTGTTTAATGTAAAGCCAGATGAGGCAACAGCATCATTGCGCTAGTAAAGCAAGATGACTGCAACAAGTCAAGTTTGACTGAAAACACAAAGAAGTGAATTCTACTGCTTAAAAACCCGGTTGTTCAGCAGTTAGGATAAACACTCCTTGTCTCCGCCCACCCCTGCTCTGCAGCTATCTACAAACAAACAAACACCTCCTCATTCAGGTCTGATAGTTTTGCCCGACACAGTCTGTTTTCAGATGAACAGTCGCAGCAAACAAACAATATAACCAAACAGAGGGAGGACAAAAATAATCATAACATTATTGACAACAACAGAATTTAACAACAAAAGTTACGCACTGCAGCTTTAACGATGTTCCAAAGTGCTTCACCAGAGAAACGAAGCCAAGTGAGATAAATTCAAACAAAGCGCCGGACAAGCAGCAGTAAAATAAGGGTGATTAAATCCAAAGAAGCGGTTGGTTAACAAGACATTTAAGGCCACGGAGATGCAACGATAAAAATTAATGACTCTGAATAATAATAAAAAAAACAAAATCAATAAAAACGTAAAGGAACAGCGTACGATAAATATGTGTGCAAATCAGATATTCCAGAAAACTCATTAAAAACCTAAGGTTTTGCTCATCACACTGTACAGAAAAAGATAATAACACGATAACGAACCCAGAGACTTAATTAAATTAATTAAACCTCAGCTATCAGTCAATTTAAATTCCTCCACTGTATCTTTTCTTATTCTTACTCGGGGTTTTGCTTTTTTTATCCTTTTTTATCCGTTTGTGTGGCATAATATTAAATCTGGAGATAATTCTTGTCTATAATTAAACCCTGATTGAGTTTTTTTTTTGCTCGCAGCACGGAACCTGAACAGCGCTTTCCATTTTTAACTGACGTGTCCACGCGTGCTCTGTATCCTGAAACGCACAAAAACTAAATGAGCGACAGTCGTTGGATGATTTTCTCTGATCGTTTTAAAAGCAAGCGCTAACAAATTGTAGTTACAGCGGCGATTGTGCATGCGAGACACGAACCTACAGAGTGAAATACGAGTTTAACGACTCCTGTCCTCGTTTGCATTTATTATTTATCGTGTCCTCTCTTGCCAGTGTGCTAAAATTGAAAAAGTGGGGCTATGACCCCTCAGGGATCGGCTTTGAACTGAAAAGTTTACAGAAACATTTTGCAGCACAAACACACTCGGGACAGACCGGAGCCTCTGGGAGACGTGGACGCGGTCTCCAAACGAGACTAATTGCAGCGAGTATGCGGAGACAAACTTGGGACGCAACAATGTGTGATGAGCAATAAAACACTGCTCGGATAAAGTGCTTCTCTTGTTTTTCCCTCTCAGACCAAATGTATTTGAGTCTCGTCCACAGGAATAATAGCAAAACAAACAGCGTCTTCTTCATCGAGGGCAAACGCACTGACTTCATTCACTAATGTCTCCTGCGCTGCCACTCACGTCGTTAGCAGACACTTAGCTTCCCTTTTCCATTTGGCGAGTAGCACAATCATCGTTCCACTCTTGAGACGGATTAAATACGACGCTGTTAGTCTGAGATACGGACACATTTATGTCAATCATCGTGTACATCCATGGTTCTCAAACTGTGATACGTGTACCACCAGTGGTTCACAAGCTTCCTCCAGTGGTACTTGGAAGAAAATCAGAAAATACTGCTCTTCTGTAGATACCAGGGTATAGGTGTGTGTTACGGCCTCCCTTAAAGAATATGAGCATGGCTCAATAGGAGACCGAACATAAAAGGACGCCACTCATCGCAGCTCATCATTTCAGCCACAAAGTGCACAAAACAAAAGGTTTGGAGATCCTGAGAATCCCCCACAATTAACAAAAGGTGGGTAGAGTCTGGACCAGCAATGGGCTGTCGGACCCAACACGTCCCCAAAAAAGAAAAATAGATGAAATAAACTAAACCCGATAATAGGACTGCCGGTTACCTCCAAACAACTGAAGTGTGAAACAACAACAACAACAAGGGAGGAAAGACAAATAAAAAGACCTCCAGCTGGCTGCCCATTCTCCCCGCCCATTCTCTCTTTCCTCCTCCTTTTAAACTTCCTGCAGATGAGCGGAGAGGAAAGACAGAGGGGAGGGAGAGGGAGAGCGAGAAATGAATATGTGAGGAAGAGGAGGATGATGAGAGAGCAAATTATCTTATTTGGAAATAAATCTGCCTCCTGTGAAAAGTCTGTATTTCATCGTTGGTGATAATGGTGTTGCATCAAGAGCTCAATATTTTCTCAGGTGCTACTTGGTGTAAAAGGTTTGAGAACCACTGATCTACATTATAATATCATACATGTACAGTATGTACGACATGTGTCGTTATGCTGGTGCCCAAATGTTAATGTTGACCAAAAGGTAGACATTGTTGTGTTTTGTTTTGAAAAGTGAAGCCTATAGTGAGGCACCAGGAAGTCACAAAAAGAACTCAGTGACTGTATATTAAAAATGGACGTGGTTTCCTGGTTGCAAAAATGAGCTGAGATTTGTAATTTTTTACCTCCAGAAATTCACAGACAACGACACTGGCGTCCACTCATATGTGCTCTATCGTCTATTGTCCAAATAATTGACATCATGTTCTACTGTTTCTTATACTGTTATAAACCAGGCGAGCAGTAGATGCTCATTTTAACAATAGACTTCCATTCCTCAAGTCTTTTATTTTGGAAAGTGTAAGTAAGACAGAGGTGGAGGTTTAGCCAACAGGCAGTGACTCTGCTCAGTGCATTTCAACATAATGGAAAAATGAGTTCTACTTCTCAAGAAAAACAAATTACAAAAACAAAGAGCCTGTCTGAGCCTGTGGCAGAAACCCACAGCCAAGAAGAAGAAGAACAACAATGCACACGCTGGTTGTTTTAAAATTATAGCCACTCAATGTTTGGTTTTTTTAAAATACACAAAAGTAGAGCTAGGAAATTAAATTATATAAAAAGTAGCTGTGATTTAAAGCAGCCATCACAGTATTATGAAGCATTTTAAATATGTAGACACCAGAGTGTTTCTTATGCTTTTTGTATCAATATAATCATGTTTTGATTCCACAAGATGCTGTTTTATATTAATGGAGGATGATTTATCAATAATTGCCAATGTCTTGTTTCTTCAGACTCCAATCATCCAATCCAATAAATGACACCAAATAAGAAAGCTTTTTTTTGTTCATGGGCACAACCCACAAATGCATTTTCCTGACAAATGTTAAATGTTAAATTTAAAAGAGAAATAAACACTGATTGCCTTACTTTTTTGTTTGGTTTACGAGTTTATTTTAGAGTGAGGTTTAGTTTAGTTTCCCAAATCTTATTATACTATAAAAAATCTATTATAAATAACGTAATAAAAGGGCGAATCTAACAAAGGAGTACCTCAGGCTTGTACCTTTCATCACTGGTGTATGTGTGTGTGCTTGTTACTGCTTCTAACCTCTTGTGCTGTCATGTCAATCTCCTGTGTCGTGCGATTCCATCCCTCTCACCTATCCAACACGCGGCACTCCCCACAGACTCATGGGACTCTGCTCTCCTATGAATTGTGGGTGAGTGTGACTCAGCACTGCATGGCTTTGTCTTCATTTCCTCACATTCAACGACACCCTCAAAGCACTCTGCAGTCCTCCAGTGTCCCCCCCCCCCCCCTTACGACGGCCTCCTCCTCCTCCTGCTACATTTCACATTTCACTGTAGATTAAGTTCTCGTTCACGGGGAAAGAGCAGCATCTCAACTTAAAAATGTAGTTAGTTTAAACGATGCACGCATCCGCGAATGAGGATTAGTGTGAGCTCCTCTTATCCTCAGGTCCTGTTAGACTCAGAGTGGCATGTAATTATAAGGGATGAAAAGAAAAGCCTTGTGTTCTCCCTTAAAGGAGCGAGTGTAAATAGAGGAGAGGTTGTGGCTGAAAACACTGAGATACATCCTCTGATTGAAATTCAGACAAAATATCGAATGCGCTTGGAAACGTGTGCTCCCTTTGATCCCTGAATAAGAGTCAGTCACAGACGGCAGCGAGAAGGCGAAAGGCAACGTTTGAAGGAGCCGTCAGTCAGGAGGATAATCTGAGGAGATTCTCTCAAAAACGGAAATAAGTGTTAGCCGGGATTCACAGGTGTGGAACTCAAGCTGCGACATGTGAACTCAACACAGCCTGTCTGATTTAACAAGGATGGAGGCTCAAACAGATGAGATCAAATCTGATGAGATTATATGGGATGAGATGAGATCAAATGAGACGGGATTAGATGAGATGGTGTGAGATGATGAGATGAGACTGAATGAGATGGGGTGGGATGATGAAATGGGATGAGATTAGATGAGATGGGGTGGGATGATGAGATGAGACTAGATGAGATTAGATGAGAGGATGAAATTAGATTAGATGAGACTGGATGAAATGGGACAGAATAAAATCTGATGTAATGAGATAAAATCTCATGAGATGGGATGAGATGAGACATGATGAGATTAGAGGAGATTAGATAAAATGGGATTGGATGAGACATGATAGGATTGAGAGTTGATATAAGTTTAGATAATGTGTAATGAGATGACACAAGATCCTCCCTTCTTATTCCCATGGTAATTTGCATGGTAAATCAAATGCAAAATTTACATCTTCAAAGGCAGAAGGTCGAAAATATGAAACTACAGTATTGATGGAATTATTTACTATTATACTGTTTCAATTTAGCATGTTTTTTTTTGTTTGTTTTTAATCTGATGACATGTAAACTTCCTACATACAGCTGTTTTAAGAATGTGAACAGAATCACTATGATATTAAAGATATTGTCTTTTGTTTGTCCCAGCTGGTAAACATGTTTGTGCTGACACAGTCTGTTGTGACAGATAACACTCACTTGTTTTGTCTGTTTTTTTTAATTGTTGATCGGATGACACAGCATCAGTCAAGTGGGCCCCATATGTGAGAGCAGTCCAGGAAGCTCTGGCAGTGAGAAGAGCAAGACTGGTGACAGCAGGTTAGTCCTCCCTCTAATATGTTTACTGTGTGTGTAACTCCTGCCTTCACAGTCAAAACAATCACAAAATATCTAGTTTGATGAAGTCGGGAAGCCGCGTGGGATCATGGGAGATCTTTGTCTTCCCCTGAGTTTACCTCTGTGTTTACAGCAAAGATCTCCCAGGACAACAGTTCCCATGGTTCCACACCGATGTCGTCAGACTATTGTTTTTATTAAAGGTAGAAGGTACATACTGTGCTTTTTAATGTACTATATACACAGTCAGCCCAGCTATTTCTGGGTAACTGTCAGCTAAAGATGCAGAGACGTTCGACAGTCGATACCAAGAGTATTTAGCGACAAGTAATAGAATTTAGCAGAAGTTTTGGATCAAAAGCAGAAGTTTTAATTACTAATGTTACTTTACAAAGTCCATGCTGGCTTGGAATAGAATAGAATACGTCTTTATTGTCCACCAAGGTGGAAAATTTTCTTTGGCTTACCAAATGCAGATGACAAAACAACACTGATTACACTAAGAACAAGACCTAAAACCACAATAAAAACACAATGAAATAATTTAAAATAAAAGTAATTTTTAAAATAATAGTTAAAGTTGACGAGTAAAAAGTCGAGCAGTTGAAGTGAATGTATGTGGTGTTTTAGTATAAGTTGTAAGTGATGCTTCATGCATATAATGACCCAGTTTGACCCTTGCCTTGAACCCAATTTTTAATTTTCACCCCCTCTCTGACTGATTTTCGTCACCGTGGCCTCGACTTTCCCCAGTGGAGCTGCTTATTTACGGCTCCTGTGACTCCACAGTGGCGTGTGTTCTGTGCCAAGACTGTTAAACAGGCAGCATCATGGGCAGAAACACAATGATTCTATTTTTTAGAGGAAAAACAATGCAACCCCCGAGGAATGCATGCAGCAGGGTCAGCGATGACCTGTCTCGTTTCAGGTTCTAGCCTGAGCCACTCTGTACGTAACCATCAACAGCACAATGAAAGCGTTTATCATTTGAATATAATTGGACCAATACTTTAGGAAGTGACCACAGGGTGCAACAAGTACAACAAAAGCTCCACACGGGAGAGTCATGAGTGGAATATTAGTGAGCCCGGACACTCACGGCTCACTTATAAGTGAGTTTTCAAAGCACCCTTAGCAGGCAAATTACAGCAGCAGCACAGAGGCTGGACACTCGTTAGAATATTTCCAAATTAGTTTTAATTGCATAGTTACTGTGTTATGTGTGATGTTGGGTAGTGTAGGCTGCATTAAATCATGCTCGCACATGTGCCTAATGAGTGCAAAGAGCAGAGTATGAGAATGTTTGTGTGCAGGAATGGTTCGTATTATTCAGTTTTATTTACTCCATAAATCCAAAGATTCCCACTGAAGATGGCAGATATTTAGTTTTACTCCCCACATTTACAAAAACAAGGGTAAATGCACTTGTTAGCGACTATTTTTAGCATTATTACATTGTTACAAGTGTTAATGTTGTATGATAGGGGAGTGTTTTGGCACTGTGGGAAACCGAGCTGCCTCGGTGGAAAATCTTTGATTGAACTTTGGTTTAGGGTTACTAAACTAAGCCTTCATGTTCACACCAAGTTTGTTTGTTTCCAAGTTACCAAGTTTGTTTCCAGAAAGATCCAAAAATATACTTCCTTGTGAACCGTTACGTCATCAGCGGAAGTAATGGTGATCTGCCATGATGCCACAGTCATGTTTACTTCTACGTAGAACAACAACAGTTGATGAATTGGGACGGTAGAACTTTGGTTCCTCTTGTATGAACACACCTAAAGCACCAAGGTTCCCAACAAAACTCAAACCTGAACAGGAACCGTGACGGTGCCCCTGCCCGGCGATATGAGCGTTTAAATGGGATTTCAAACCGTGAACTACAGTCCCACAAAATCTGCCCTCTATTTCTTCTGTTTTACATTGTGTACCCAACTCCTGACGTTGACATAGATTTAAAATAAACTGTGATTTATTACTCAACTTCTCTTTCACAGGCCAGTGACCTGGGCAGACTTTTTAAGGGAGAGTGCCATCTATATTTTGGCCGCACGTCCCAATAGCTCTGCCATGCACATTCCTCTTCCTCTATAGTCCTGGACCTTCCGCCGCAACCAAGCAGAGCAAGGAGAGAGCGAGAGAGAAAGAGGGAGAAGTTGTACTCGACAGTCTACAGATGAGAGGAAGAAGAAGAAGATCGATGTGGTGGCATGACGACACGGTGAAGGAATGAACAGCGCGAAGCAGCGAGAGATCAAGTCATCTCTCTTCCTCTGCGTCAAATCAATCCACGGCACGACACAGCGAAGACACAAGTGACAGCAGCTGTCACCGCACCCCCATCCCCCAACCTTCAAACTCTTCAAAAACCTCACAACTTCCAAATAAAAAAACACAAAAAAGAGTTCAAGATAGTATGAGGAAGACACTAACCCACTCATCTCTCACGCAGTGAATCAGTGAGTCAGCTTATTTCTGCAAATTTGAGTGAAAACATTATCCACACAATTACTCAGTTACACTATTTAATTGGACCAAAGTGTAAGCACTAGCAGGAAATGTGTCCACATCCTCTACACTAGGTGGCGATACACCCCCATTTAGCATATTAGTAGTAGGTGGTGTCCGGTTTAGCTGGCGGCTAGTTGTTAGCATGTCGAGTCTTCCTACTGTTCATGAACTTTAACACTTTTGATTTTTTGAGCTGTTAAACTCACCTTTTTTTTTTCTGTGAACCAGCTTCCTCTGTTATTTTAGGGTCACAGCTGGGGGAGGGGCAACTGCGGGGCATGTGCAGAGCGCTCAAGCTAGCTTCAGCCAAACTGAACATATACATGCACTAAGTAGCTCGGCTCCCACGCGGTATCTGGGTGTATGAAGTCCTATTTGGTCGGGATTTGTTTTACATGAGATGGTGTTGTAAAGTCATTATTATCAGAGCTTCTCAGTAAATTTTAGTCCCGTCAAATGTACCATGGTAGTACAATCAGATTACAGTGACTTTTACCTGGGAACAATTACCCCGGGTAATACTATTCCCGTGTAGTTTTTCCCACATTTTCAAGCATGGATCGAGGCCCGATGTGGATGACTGTCTTCACTTGTAATATCAACAACAAGCGTAGCACAAACATGATGAAAGAAGGTGACAGCGGTGTATAAATGGAGCGCCACTTGGTCTCAGGGAAGTCGGGGTGAAGTTGTTTGCACGTAGCCAGTGCTGGGTTGGGGATCACCAGGTTCGCTAACCCCCTTGCCCAACGAAGGGGGTAGTAGTCAGGGCCCTTGTTGGTGCGCCGGGTTACTAGGGTGATAGAACATGTGCCTTGTCTGGGGGGGTCACTCTCTGTGGGAGCGCACAGAACTGGTTGTAGCAGTAGCTCCACGACTGGGCCCAGTAAAGGGCTCCTGGGAAAGACAATTTACCCCGATTTACTCCTCCCAATTGTGGTAGTTTTACTGAGATGTCTTATCCCGTGCGAATTGGCCATTAATATTACAGATGTCCTGTGGTGAAATTACATGACTCCACCCTCCCCCATGTAAAACTAATCCAGTCCGAATAGGGCTTTAGTCTGACTTTGAAAAATCCAATTTAGTACAATTTCAGTCTAAAATGGCTAAAATGTTAACGTGTATTTGTAAAGTCTGGTTTCTGGTCGGAGTGACACAATAATCCATTGTTTTCCTGACATAATGCAAACGTAGTGACTCACACAACACATCTTTTCAGCCAACATGCTACATAACAGACCTCCTGCTGCAGGTATATTTATCTGACAGGTGGTTACTCTTTCAAGTATTCGCTCCTCCAGGGCCTCATCGGGTCCTCATAATAACGCCATGCTCCTGTAATGGTTTTGTGTTTTCCACCATCAAAACTGTTAATCACACAGAGGCACACATGCAAATTCATTACTGGTTCTGTCTGACAAATGGATTCTCTCCCGGGAGACGATGAGCCTGCAGCTGCCATGTTCACATCAACATATACCGAACAGGAATGATAGCTATCCGCGTACGTACTATATCACAACTGCTACATACCCATGTGAATCATTATGATGCTTTAAAAAAAGAAAAAGAAAAAAGAAATACATATTTATTCCTGTATCCTCTGGTGTATCCTTTGTTTTATTCTCACTCTCATCCCAGAATCTACGGTCTATGTTCTCCTTAATGTGAAATAAAAGAGTAGGACGTGAAATCTAAGCCAGTGAATGACTTGTGTATATACTGCCATACGTATTGTACATTCTGTCCCCGTTGTGCTCTCTGAGCTTCACTACAACGAGATGGAAACATCTGCTCCGGTGCCATTGTTTGCACTGCGGGATATGAGATGTAGTCGGACGACTCTGTGACATAATCCTGAGCTGAAATAGGAAAAGACAATGGCAGATCCAGTGCAGACAATTTTCTCTTTTGTTCATATGCAGACGCACTATGTAAGACTTGGTATTTAAGGCGTAGCGTGTGGATACTACGATGTTTTACAACAATTTCAATGCACACAAGCCTGTCCTTAGAATCACTGGGAAAACAAAATAGAGCCTCATGTAGTGTTTATGCCATGTAACAAAGGTTCTGCGCACCGGGTCTCCGTGACGTGAATAAAGTACGGTTATGACATGAATGCTGATCGTCTGAGCGATCTGTCAGTGTTGAAATAAATGCATGGCATTTAATGTCCTTCATGAGTCTTTTGTGTTTGTGTGTTTTTGTCACTGTTGTATAGGCAAGAATTTCCCTTGATGGTTACAAAAATAATTAATTCGATTTTTGTCCATGACAAAAGGGTTCATATAGAGCCGATGTATTCAATTCAGATAGAGAAAATCTCCTCATGGCAAGGTCTCAATTATAATAATGTCTTCTTTTTAATCAGTGCAATATACAACTGACTGAAATAATAATGAAACAATAATTCAATTCAATTCTTTATTTGTATGGCGCACAACATACATTATCTCAAGGCACTGTACATAGAAAACGTAATGGAGAGCAGAGAAACCCAACAGTTCCAGGAAGAGATGTGAGGCCATCTGCCGAGACAGGTTGCAGTGAAAGGAAAAAATGGGGGACAGAGGAGAGGTGGGGGACAGAAAGGGGGGAGAGAAAGGACAAGAGGGATGTGAGGTAGAGACAGAAGAAAGAGACCAGGAGCAGATATACAACAATAGTATCAATGTAACTATATATTTGTTTGTATACGTTTTCACAATAAACGGGATAGATTATGAGATGACTAATGACTCATTTTTAGATTTAGATTTATTTATTTATGATAAAATATTCAGTCCATCGTCAGTCCCTTGTCAGGACATAAAATAATATAACATGATATAATATAACAATAACAGTAAGTGCAGAATAATATGAGAAGTGCTATGTGCTGGAAGAAAAGTTGTAAATTAAATTCACTAAAGAGTCTCTCCAGACTATTCTTAGTCTTTGTTTCTGGTGTTAAACTCCCCTTTTCTTCTTCTTTATTCGTAAAAGTGGAACTTGTGTTCCACGACTGCTAGTCATTGACATCATAAGGGAATTAAATAACCCATCATACTGTATGCTCCTGACTTTTAGTAATTTAAATCCAAAAAAACACAAGAGCATTAGTTGAGTTGAAGGAGTGGATTAACCTGTGAGTGTATTGTTTTTTTTTTTACATTATCCACAAAGGCCTGCCGAGGATCCTCTGAGGATAAAACAAATAATATTGTATTTTTATTTATAATATTGCCACAAACATTAAAGACTGCAACTTGAGTCCTTTTATCTTAGTTGCATACTGTAGTTATTGTGTTAAAAAGTCCGTTTTAACAGGATGTGTATGTTATACATTAAATTCAGTGGAGTTAATTTAAGCCGCTGGAAGAAATTGGTGTGAAATTAAAGTGTCAAATCAGCCACATTTGTTCAACATATACTGTTGTGCTCCTATAGAAATGTGACAGGCGTAACACGACGACCGCAGTTCAAATTCAGCCACTTATCAGCCTTCTGCTGTATAATTACAGCTGGTAGATGCAGGTAAATACATCCTCCGTCATTTATGCAAACCTGAAAACTTCAGCCTGCTCAATCTCAAATATATATACTGCATATATGTCAAGAGGGTCGTACAAGAGGGAGCGTCAGAAGTGGCAATCGTGAAGAAGACGGGGAGCTGAGTGTCGGCTCGAGTTTACGTCAAGAGGACAGTCCCTGGTGTCTCTCTGAGTATCATGTCCACTGGACCTTTCACCTGCTGACAATTCAGATGAGAAGAACTGTCTCTCATGTGACCGAGAGGTTTCCGTCTCCTCCTCACTGAGGGGTTGTTCGTCAGAGCGCAGGTGAAAGAGAAATTATTATTCCATACAAACGGTGGGAACAACACAGCTTCCAGTTTTTTGTTATTTGTCTGTCAGAAGAAGAGAATAGAGAGGAGTTGTCTCATTAACATGTTAAACTGAAGGTCACGCAGAGAAGAGAACAGAGAACATTATTCCTTTAACGAATTACAAATGCAACAAGACAGCTTTTGCACATACTGTCTAAAAATAATCTGCACATTGTGTCACATTTATACTGTACTTTATCTCAGCTCTTAACATATTTTGTCCTAGCTTATTTAATGATCTCATCTTATTTTAACACCTTACCTCATCTTATTATCTTTCTCATCTCATTAATCTTAACATATTTTGGCCAGTCTTATTTTAGTTTAGTTTGTCCTATCTTATTTAAACATATTTTATTATTATCTAATTTTACTTTATCTTACCTTAACACCTCATTGCATATTTTATCTTATCAAATTTTTGTCCTATCTTATTTTAGTTTAGTTTATCTCATCTCAATTTACAATCTTATTGTAATTTAACATCTGATCTTGTTAAATCTCATATTATCTCATCTCCTCTTGTCTTACATTATTTAATCTTGACTTCTCATCTCATTTATCTTAACATATGTTGTACCTTATTGTATCCTATCTCATTTTATCTTATCCTTTACAACAGTAAAGTATACATTCACTCTCCTCTCCATGCAGCAGATCTCAAACACACACACACACACACACACTCTTTGAAAACGTAACAAAGAAAAAACAGAACAGAGACAGATGGAGCATAAACAACAGGGGGAGAAAGGGATGAGAGTGACAGAGAAATTGTCTTGCGGAGAAATCATTTAGATGAGGATCTTATGCAATTGTTGCATAACAGATTCAATTATGATGCTGTTGACCGGGATAATTGCCACATTAAATGTTGAGTCAAATGTGAAACTTGAGCCCTGCATAGAATCAAAGGTTACCCTGTTCAAACATTGAGGACTATTGTGTTAAGCACCATAACTTGGCTTTTTCACATTGCAATTATTTATTTAAGGAATAAAAGGTTTGAAACTATGGACGCAGACTTTGTGATTTAAGAAGTCTCTGTCTTTATGAAAACAGCGATGATTAAAGTAACAAATGGAATAAAAAGAATTTACAGCCACACAACCTTCATAATTTGCAATAAACTATGATTCTTCAATAAAACAAGCTTTCTTACACTGCGTGACTGTGTCATAATAATAACATGGATCCAAAACAACAGAGTTGTATGAACATTTGCAGAAGCAACACACACAAGTGTGAATGTGTGAATGTGTGAGTCATCGCCTCCTCAGTGAGTAAACCAGGAGCAGGAAAATAAATAAACGCTCTCTGACTTCTACTACTGGGAGAATATTAGAGTCTGCTGCTTCTGCTGCTGCTTATTCTGCTTCTGCTACTTCTACTGCTTCTTCTTCTGCTTCTGCTGCTTCTATTGTTTCTTTTTCTAGAGCTGCTGCTACTGTTGCTACTTCTACTGCTGCTTCTTCTGCTTCTGCTTCTACTGCTTCTGCTTCTGCTGCTTCTGCTGCTTCTGCTGTTTCGTCTGCTGCTGCTTCTTCATCTACATCTTCTGCTGCTGCTTCTATTGTTTCTTTTTCTAGAGCTGCTACTGCTGCTGCTTCTATGGCTGCTTCCTCGTCTACTGCTTCTACTGTTTATTCTTATAGTGCTGCTGCTGCTGCTGCTGCTGCTGCTGCTGCTTCAGCAGGGATGAGTGATGGTTAATGAGAGTGGCAGTGAGGTCACAGCTCTGGGCAGGTGGTGTCAGAGCACAGCCAAGGTAAGACGTCAGCACATCAGTCACATCGCGGCATTCATTAGCAGCAGCTTTTCAATGAGAGTGAGAGAACTCTGCTCTAGATAAGTTTTGTTGATTGGCACGCCCATATTTATTTCATTTATATAGAATGAGATAGACAATAAAACACGGATGAATTCACCTCTGAACTTCTGTGAGCCTTTACCTTGGTTGTGCACTTTAGATATGAAGGGATGTTTTAATAAAAAGTCAAATGAGACAGGAGTTTTATTTTAGTGGGTGAATTATGGGTTTTTTCATTTCATATTATTTTATTATAGTACAGGTAAGGAGTAATAGTGACAGTGAAATTAAAATGCACACACACTACAAAGAAGTGCTTGATGATCTGGCTCCGCCCTCTTTAAAAGGGTTCATCTTTATGCTCAGACAACGGGAGAGAGCAGGTCTATGAAATTTGACAGATTGACCTTTTCTGTGAGAGATACAACTTTCCATAAGATCAAAAATACCACAGCTTTTAAATCTTAGATTATAATCATGGCTGAAATCATCTGTACAATCAGATGTCTCTTTGAAATAGAGCAGTGGGATTTGAAAAGAAAAAGAGGGGATTAACGGACGGATTCTTTGTATAGCTGTGGGAAGTTTGGGGCACCGGAGAGTGAGAGTGCAGCACAGGGACGATGAGAGCAGGGAGGAAAGCTTGTTATGGATCCTGCATGCTCTGTTTACTCACCCCCACCTGCGTCCTCACCCTCCCACTGTCATGTCTCTTTCAACACATCAAAACGAACAGCACAGCGCAGCATCCAACTCCTTTTCCTCCAGTCCATTTTTAGATCCACCTCTGCGTGTGTGCAAAAAAAAAAGGAGAAGAAAGAAAGAAAGAAAGAAAGAAACATCACATCCCACCTACATCAGCCAGGCCAACTCAGAGCCCAGTCAGTCTTGTCAGCTGACATGAGCCAGTTACAACAGTCTGGTTCCATAAAAGTTAAAAAGTAAATAAACATGTATATAATTCCCTGATACAAGTGTGCAATGGTCCAGTTAACATTATGTAAATCTGTGTGTGGGAAAATAACAATAATCACCTTTATGGAAATCTGGAAATTTGTCAAACAGTCAAATAAATAGACAAAATAAAAATGCATACAGTGAAGATGATGGCGAGATCATTTAAATAGAAGTTATTGGTTGCTGCAGCAGCTCCATAGCGCCTTCCTGTGGGGCACATCTGTTATTTTAGAAGAGAATTAAACAGGATTACTCTCTCCAGATGCTTTTATTCTGGACATTCACTTTTTGTTCTTTAGTCCCTGCACGGCCATTACATGTGCACATATTTAATATTAAAAACATTTCATCAACAAGGCCTCAGTAAACCATCTCTAAAAATATCTTGTCAAATAAAGCCAAGTTCCTCAGTGCTGCCATGGTCTGCTGTACTATTAAATATGAATGAAATATGAATCCACCTACCATAAAGCCACCACACGTAAGCCACACATTCACACGTCCCATACGTAGAACAAATCAGGGTTTCCAGCACGGATCGGGTTTCAAAAACACAACCTTGCCTAGTCTCCATCTCTCCTCAATCTTCCTCTCTCCTACCCCACCCAGTCGAAGCAGAATTTCTCTCTCCACAGTCGCTAAACTGCTGTGTCTCTTTATAATAACTGTAAGGTCGTGACCTCACCATGTAAAGCGCCTTAAGATAATTACATGTAATGGCATGGCACTATAATACATATGAAATTGAATTGCATTTCCCTGCGGTTCTCACATCTCCAGTGGACACTGTTTTTCAAATCTAAAACAAATTCTCATGATGAATCAAAGCGTCCAGCATGTGCTGCCCCCCTGTGGCTGGAGGATCATCGTTATTTCCTTCAAAGTCTGTGTCAAAGTGTGTGGGGGAAAAGCAGAACTGCTGTAATGAGGGAGTCCATGGTGAGCGGACGACGCAGAGATGAAAAGATAGATTTGCTGCAGCTCCACATGATCCCGCTTCACTGAGCAACTGCAACAGAAGGTGCTGAACTATTATATACCCCCTGATGTGGAGGACTAAAGACTACACAGAGAACTAGACTGAGTCCTACTGTAGCTACATGCACTGTTGTTGTTTTAATGTTTGGACAAAAGAAAAGCTTAAAAACAGTGACAGCTTGAGCTGCTTTAGCTCATAACATTGATATCGGCTTGATTTCATGGCCTTGGTGTGATGCAATTGGCTCATCTGTTTGTTTTGCCAGTCATTATAATATGCAAGAGGATTATGGCCACATTTTAAAATATAAAAATAATAATAATAATAACAACAATAATAATAATAATAATAATAATAAACCAGCCTGACGTTTTTTAGTTTTTGTTTGACTTCCGACTCGAGATTAGTGTCCGGATTCTGAGATTAAAAGTCCTAGAATTCTGACTTTAATCTCAGACTTCAGAAGTCAGAAATTCCTGACCATGTAAAATTAAAAAAGTCAGATTTCTGACATTTAAGTCAGAATTGATTAATTTTCAGAATTCTGACTTTAAAAAAAAAGGAATTCAGGTCAGGTGAACACAGTGTCAGTGTGAACTTTTTTACCTGCTGTTTCATTGCTGTTTAATTGTTTATATTATCTTTGTTATTTCCTGTAAAGTGTCCTTAGGTGTTCTGAAAGGCGCTTACAAATAAAATGTATTGTTGTTGTAATAAGTAAATGAGGTGTTATAATACATTGAGAAGCCATGAGTTGTATGTGTGCACTTGCCGTACGGCTCCATCTAGTGTTGACTATATGTAATTACAAGTCTCACATCTACAGACTTGTTAAGTGTTCACATGCGTAATCATACGTTACGTCGAGATTACCGTTGAAATGAACGGTCCAAATGATAACAGGCGAGTCTCGGTTTACAATCTCACGCGAAATTCTGCGGGAGATTTTAATCAGTTTGCGCATGCGCACTGCAGGCGCCGGGATTGTTTGTGTTGTGGTCCTGGGGAAATGGACTGGACGAGCAAACACATACAGCAACGAGACTTAAACGCTGCTCAGGTAAAAAAAACTAAACAAAAAAAACAATAAAAAACAAAACGCTAAATGACGGTTGACAGTTTATATTGTGTGTCACTTCTGTGTAGCTGCTGATAGCTGTTAGCAGCTGTTAGCAGGACCGTTACATGCTAAATGCTAACTGGTGTTAGCTCACCTTGCAGTTACGTGTTTGCACCTGCTGTCCACCTCACGCGTGACAAACTCGGCTGTAGATGTTGTATCTTATTACGTAACCGTGTTAAGGGTAGCTAATGCACGTTAGCTTGTCTCTGAATACAGTTATATTACGGACAGATAAGCCCGTTATCTGGGTTTTTGATCTAATTTGGTCCAACTGCAGAAAAAGCAGTGAAATGTGCCCCCTTTTTTTGCGTTTTCACAAATAGGTAAACATGTTTCACAAATCAGAAACAGTGTTTTGAAGAATCTTCAGCCACTCTGGGACAATCGAGTCCAGGTTTGACAAGTCAAGTATAGGGTTTTTTGATCTGGACCTGATCCAATGTGGTCTAATGATTTATTTCTTATATGGAGCTAAATAATTAGTATGTCGTGTTAATTGACGATGGTAAATTGTCTATTTCAGAACGGTTCAAAAGCTTATTTATGGAGCACTTTTCAAGCACAAATGCAGATTGAAGTGCTGTACGTGAGCGTTTAAAGAGCAACACAGAGACAGAAAAGTAAGAAATCAGTACAAAGTTTAAAAATCACAATACGAAGAGAAAAGCCTGACTGTATCCAACACTGCAGCACTGCAGGTTGTCAGGTGGGATGTTGGAAAAACACTCATGTCACTCGGTTCCCAGCTGCGGGGAGTATTTCATGATTGTTAGTACAGTTTCATCTTACACAGTTTATCCTCTTATCGCCGCAGTCTAGTAATAGGTTTAGTGTTTCCCTCTGTCAGTCAAATCTTTTTGTGATGATTCAAACACAGGGCTGCTCGTAATTTGGAATCTGCACATGTAAATTAGATTGTGCTGCTGCTGCCGATGCACTCACTGTCAATGAGTCTAATCGAGACATTTAGTGCTCGAGGAATCTTAAAGGAATAAAGGACTCTTTCTCGTTTGATTGATGAGGTCTTTGAAAGGAAGTGCTGTTGCCAACATTCCTCTCCAGGCTGTCGTTGATAAATGGCTTCATTTCAGATCTTGTGCCTTGTGCTTTTTCTCGGAGTGTGTCTGCTCCTTCTTTAAAAACTCCTTCCTCACAGTGACCTTGCCTCGGCCCACGAGAAGACAAAGCCATGGGGAACACGAGCAGTGAGAGGGCTGCGATGGGCCATGGCGAGAAGGCTCACCGGAGGGACAGCCGAGGAATGAAGGAGGGAGAGAGGCCAAAGATCCTGATGGACAGTCCCGAAGATGCTGATATATTTCATGGTGAAGATATGAAAGTAAGTCGTGTTGATGCTGTTTACACATAATGTCACTGTCGAAACTAGAGATTTGTCCATTATTATATAATCAAAGTCCTGGTTAGGGCTGCATTGCAAGCTTTCTGATTTTTCAGCTTCTTAAATGTGAGTATTTTCTGGTTTCTTTTGCTTTTAAGAAATCATTGAAATCAGAATCATTTCAACACAATATCAACATTTTTCAACTCTTTCTGACATTTTACGAAACCAAACCAGTACTCGATTAATCGAGGAAAATAATCCCAGATTCGATTATTTGTTATTTATTACTTTTACATAAATGCGTCTAATTCTCCTGAGTTTTGTCTATCACTTTTTTTATGATTCTCTTATATTTAATCGGTTAGAGTGGGAAAAGAAAAACCGGCTGCCCTGATTCCCTGAAGTTCAGCATCAGCCATGAAAAGAGTCACAGACAAACTATGTGAAGGCTCTGTCTGCACCAAATCTCATGCAAAACAAAAAACGTGACCACATTTGTAATGTTGTTTTTATTTTTCAGGCTCCTTTAGAGAAAGATGAGTTTCTTGCATGGCAGCAAGACTTAGAAGCAGACGATAAAGTGCCAACTTTAGACCGACCGACCGTCTTTCGCTGGATTGGAGATGGTAAGGAGGTCTACCTCTCTGGATCCTTCAACAACTGGGCCAACAAGATTCCCCTTACTCGAAGGTGAGGCCATTTATTATTATTATTGTTATCATTATTATTATTATTATGAAAATAACGTATAAAAGTTGTGAAAAGCATCTGGTAGAGAGGATGTGTTCAGCCAGCATGACGTCGAGCTGTGGACGTGGACTTTATGGAGTCGTAGACTCATTAGGGTCACAGTTACACGCCAGCCTGTTGCTTACACAACACACTCACAGTTTTCTCTGTAAGTCGTCTTCCCTGGAATTCTATCACACTGTCCATCTGTCGCAGCAAAATATTATCACAAGAGCCGGCTTCCAGAAGTCCTCAGTACTTGATCAGAGTTTTTTTACGACACCCCCGCACACCATACATACTCTAGTTAACAGGGCAATCAAACATTATATCCTAGATTGCACACCATAAGCACCAGCATGTCACACCCAAGTGCATTGATGCATTAATAACATAGTTATATGTTATATAATAGAAAATGTTGAAAAATGTTGTTTCCCATGTTTTTAAAAATTTAAAGGTATTTAGATTTTATTAATTTCTTAGTTTTATTGAGCAAAGAAATCAGAAATTTTTCAATTTTTAAGATGCAGAAAAAAACCAGGGAGCGGAAACAACTCAACTCGATAATCAAAATAGTTGACGATTCTTTGAAATTGTTATATTCTTTCATTGAGTTATTATCACCTGAACAGTCCGATGATCTGTTTTTATTACAAATATTTTGTTAATTTTGTTGACTTTTGAATCTATCAGATGAATGTTGTCACTGTAGGGCCACACGGTTGGTGTAGTGGTTAAAGTGAAGACTCGTCCTCCGACAATATTTTGTCACAGGACAAACACAGTTCTGTCACGGACACTTCAGAAATTGAAATGCCCATTTCCTGATAAGTCTGCATATTAGAGCTATAAATAAAAACCCTTAAAAAAAACTATCAATTAGAAAGGTACATCCACATGTTTAATGGTTTTTACACCAGACAATAACAAGGTGAAGTTGTGGTCTCCTCTCTCTCGCTCTCTCTCTGAAGTCAGAACACCTTTGTGGCCATCGTGGATCTGCCTGAGGGGGAGCATCAGTACAAGTTTTATGTGGACGGCCAGTGGACCCATGACCCAGCTGAGGTCAGCAGTTCTGAATTCTTTATTAATCACAGTCATCTGAGTGATACTTGCACGAGAACTCGCTGCCGCAAGACATTACAGTTAAAGCAGCAATATTTTAAAAACAATATAACATACTGGGAAGTGAGTATTAGAAACATTTGTTGACAGTTTAACATTTTCTGGACGCGTAATACGTTTGAGCTTTACTTGTGACGTTGACTGTGTCTTGTGCTTCCTCACAGCCGGTCACCACCAGTCAGCTCGGCACCGTCAACAACATCATCCAGGTGAAGAAAACCGACTTTGAGGTGTTTGATGCTCTGATGGTGGACTCGCAGAAATGCTCTGACATGTCAGGTGAGTTCAAATGCACTGATGCAGACCGAGTACAGGTTTGAGAAGCAGATTCTTGTTGTGTTGTGTGCTAGAGTTTCTACATCAACACTCCTGTGTCACCCTTGTTAGACCTCTCCAGTTCTCCTCCTGGACCTTATCATCAGGACGCCTATGTTCCGAAACAGGAGGAGAAGTTTAAGTCTCCACCCATACTCCCGCCACATTTGCTGCAGGTCATCCTCAACAAAGACACCGGGATTTCTGTAAGTGTTTACGTTTTGTAAAATAATCCAGGTTCTCTCTTGAAACTGTAACTGTTATTCGTGTTCCTAAGTTAAAAGCATATTCAAAAACAGACTTTGTTACTCAGGTCCAAATAGTCACGTTTGTCCCATGTCAGTGCTGAATGACCTGATGTTTTTCCAGCAGTAGATTTCACTTGTGAAACTTTCCCCGGTCGTCACGTTGTGTTCTCAGTCAAACTCCGACCTGTTTGCAGTCGTCCTGCTTTATTACAGCAATGTTTTCTGTTCTTTATTTTGTTTTCATCTTCTATCCTAGTGTGACCCTGCTTTACTCCCAGAACCCAACCATGTCATGCTCAACCACCTCTACGCTCTCTCCATTAAGGTAATGGATCTCCATTAACTGACACGCGGTCAGTGTGTGCTGTGCCGTTTCAGCGGCAATGAACACCTGTGTTATTTGTGTTATTCGAGGAGCTGAGGGACAGAAATTTGACAGAGAAAAACAAACGTGGTGTGCATTGGTTAGCGAGGAATCTGTGAGTTTGTAAGTGAATAGTACTTAAAAAACAAAATGTCATTAATTGGTCCAATGGATTGTTCCAGTGTAATTCTATGGGTCCTTTAACCCTTTTATAAACATCATGATATCCAGGCTGCCTGGATTTATTTTAATTTCATGGCTGTAGAATTGTCAAAAAAATGTTCAGTGCGTGAGTGAGTGCTTCTACCTGCCCATCGTTGTGTGTGCACACCTCTGTGTATTTCAGCTGCAGAACACAGAAACGTGTCTGTTGAGCTAATATTTGATGTTTGTCATGCAGGACGGCGTGATGGTGCTCAGTGCGACACATCGCTACAAGAAGAAGTATGTCACCACTTTGCTGTACAAGCCTATATAAGACTTGGCTGAATTCTGTCCCAGTGTGTTAACTGTACACTGAGTGTACAAAATATTAGCTCCGCCTGTTCTCAAATCAAATGAATCCGGACTCGTATCCGTCATGATCCTGGTAAATCCTCGTCCTGGCTTGAAGAAGTGACTCTGAATGAGGTCGATATAAGAGATTCAAGGTTCAATGTTCAAAATCATAATTTTCAGCCCTTCGAAGCTCTTAATCCAAGTTTATATTCTTCTTAAAAATAAAACAAATGTTGCCGACTTAGATTAAAGAACACATATAGACTTTATTTTTGAATGCGGAACTAACTAAGGCTCCGACGATGTCGTCCAAACACATGTCAAAAAGGAGGAAACTACAGAGAGAGAGAACATTTAATGACACATTGAGTGGAAACGCACAGTTCTGACGCGATATCTTGTACACTCACTGTTTGCTCTGCTGTTGTATACGTACGTACTTGCTCAGTTCCTCGTGTTCTTCATCCTCTGCTTTTACGCCTGCACTGACTGCTCTCTGTAGTAAGCAGTAGTTTATATTATTATAATAACAATAATAATAGGTAATAAGCTCAGTAGACATAGCGTGGCATTACTGAGCAGGTAGGACACTGTGTATAGACATATTAAAACACTCCCACACACACAGTGCTGGGAGAATGGACTGACAGACCTCAGCTGAATGTTTCCACGATCGAGAATGTGAATCGCAGAAGGAAAAAACTGCATTAGTTCTGTCACTGTTTTCTATTTAACTGGTTCATCTTTACCTAGTTAAGCAGATGACTCTATTTATTATCATGTGTGAAGAATCTTTAGTTTTTTTTTATTTCTTTCTACTCTGGTTCATAGTGTGGTTTGTTTTGTCGCCAAAACGTCTCGTCATGGTATTCTAGTTACAGTGTTGTGGTTGTTTCCATTTCAGTTGCTAGCTGTCTTAGCAAAAAAAAATGTAGGACTGAGGCCGGAGATAATAGCTACTATAATAATAGTTTAAAATAAAAAGTGAAAAATATACGGCCTAGACGTGCGTCAGACTGTCTAAAGCAATTACTGCTTGATCCAGCAGAGGGCGCCGTGAGTGACAGCCCTCAGATGTGAGACTTCCCTACAGACAAAATTAATTAATCACATTTTTGTCTCTAGCGTTTGGAGGCCACCGTAGTTCCCTGACCATGCTTTATTATATATTTGCAGTTTCACCATTAGATGTCACTAATGCTCACGCACTGTACCTGCGCAATACTGTCATAAACAGTAGGGGCAGCGTTGAGGTGGCATTAACGTTTCTAGGAGGGCCTCACACATGGTTCATGACAGATACCACTGTTTGTGTGTTTGTTTTTTTATTGTTTGAGTCATTTCTAAACTTAAATAACACAAGATTACCTCTTTCATTTACATACGGCAAGTTCATCATTTTGGTTTTGTGGGGGTGCCCCCTAGTGGAAGAAGTGTTGTGCTTATTGAGGACTCTTGACCACACAGCAAGTACACTTTGTTATTTTTATCATAAAATTATTTTATCTTTAAAATAATTTTTAGTTTTGTACTTTTTTGTTGTTGAATGTATACACAGTCGTCGTGTAAAAACAATTGAAGCGCTCTCAGTTTTGAGCGTCTTAAATGTGGAGATGTTCTGGTTTCTTTGCTCCGCGTAACAGAAATGATTAGAACTGAATATTGAGAACATCATCATTTTGAGGTTTGTCATCGATGTGTACACTCCCATTCCCTACTTTGTCAAATTAATATCAATTTTTGGTTTATAATTGAATGAAATGGATACATTGCTGAAGGTCTTTTAAAAAGTGACCAAGATTTGCTTAAAGAACCACAACACTGACAAAGGGACGTCGTAGGATCATGTGTTACACAAGAGTTGTGTTTTTTTTTTTTTAAAGTGAAATCAATATAATTATTGTTAAATTATGCTGTGTAGTGACGATTATTACCACAAGCCAATATTTAATGCCATGATGTGGTGGCTGTATCTCTTCTCTGTCACTGCCTCTCATGTTTTTGTTACAGCTGTTGACAAAATAATTGATTTTTTTTCTTTCTTCAGTTTATTTTTTTTATAACTTGCAGCACCATTAAAAATGTGAAGTTTGAGCCATGCTGGTGTGTATACACTTTTCACTTAAAAAGGTATTTGTATTAAAAGTAGATATTATACTACACATTCAATGCTGTGTGGGTTGTTTTTGTGTGTGTGTTCTTTGGGGGGGGGGGGGGGGGGGCAAACTTTATGTCCTCAACCATAATTTGCATGTAGGAAAGTCAACCCTGAGGGTGGTCCCACATTTTCTGTCAACCTCCTGGGTTAATCTGCCATTGTTGTTCATCCTTATATTTATTTATTTAAAATTTCTATATCCCCCCCCCACAGGTTCAACAACTCTGAGCAATAACCCTTTAAAACAAGTCCACAAGCAGAGATGTTTCATTTGAAGTAGTTCATAGTCATTGACCTTTTATTTAAAGTACATACTGCCGGAGGGTTTGTTTGTTGTCTTGTCTTGTGTTTTGTGTTTGTGTAAGAGGTCTTACGAGTTCTGCATAAAAGTAGGACTTAGGTTTAGAGATGTGTGGATGAGTGGAGAGCAGCAGTGAGGAGAAACAAGATCACTGACTCGCAGAATGAAAACCTTCCAGACTCTGATCCTCGTGGCTGTGGTGGGCCTCTCTCTTGGTGAGAACATGGTTGTAAGCAGACGCATAAACAGCCATCTTCATTTATACTAATATTGATATAAATACTAATACCAGTTGATGTTACGGTTGCCTCTCTTCCTCTCTCTGTAAAATGTGATGTTTTGTTTGTAGTCTGCTGAACGTGGTCCCTCCTCTGTGGCTCTTCGTGAGGTTTTTCCTTCACTCGACTATAACTGAAATTGACTTGACTTGTTCCACCTTGTTGCTTCTCCAGCTCACATAAGGAACAAGAGGTCAATCCCCCAGTTCATGAAAATGATCGCCTGTGTGATGCCAGAGGGTCGCACTGTTATGGAGCACAACAACTATGGTTGCTACTGTGGCTATGGAGGCCAGGGAACACCTGTGGATGACATGGATAGGTCATGATTCTGTCACTTTGCTTTATATCAATACAACTTTCTATCGAAGCAACATGGATGTCGTTTCAGTCTGTTTGAAAACATGCCTTTTTGAACCTGTAGGTGCTGCCAAGAACATGACAATTGCTACGAAAACACAAGGTCGATGGTTGATGGTTGTCACCCTCTTTTCGACAATCCTTACACCGAGTTGTACAGCTTCTGCTGCAAACGCAATGTGATCACCTGTGGCTGTGAGTACACACAATACACTCCACACTTTGGACGTATAAACCTCAAATCATGTTGCTTGTATCTCATAATTATGACCTAGTATCTCAGAATTATGACTTAGTATCTCAGAATTATGACCTAGTATCTCAGAATTATGACATAGTATCTCAGAATTATGACTTAGTCGCTCAGAATTATGAGCTGCTGAGTCATAATTTCAAGATAGCATCTTGTTAAAATGACTTAGCACTGCATAATTATGAGTTACTTTTGCAAAATTATGACTCAGTAAATACCAGCAGCAAAACACCACCTGCTACAGGATGACTGTCAGGGATTATTTTTGGTTTAATCTGTCATACTATTTATTAGGAAAATGCGGCATACTCTACCTTTGACCAGTGTGCTCCTCCGTCCATTCCCTTCCGCAGGTGGAAACGACAACTGTGAGGCGACCCTCTGTGAATGTGACAAGAAGGCCGCTGAGTGTTTTGCCAGAACACCAATCATCGAGAAATACAAGGACATGTCCAAAGAAAACTGTTAGGAGAGCCCGACAAGATCTGCATAATGTGTTCTGGTATACGCCAAATCTAAAACAGGTTGATGTCTGTATGGTTGATCTGTAATGTTATCACCATCCTACTGAAAAGCTCTTTGTTGCTGAAGCTTTGTGTTATCTGAATAAAAATGCTGCAGTCAGTGCTCACACAGGCTGGATAACGCGTTTCAATCATTTATTTTCGGGTATCTTTGTGCGGGTTCTCCGGTTCCCTCCCACAGTCCAAAGACATGCAGATTTGGGGACAAAGCGAATGGTTGTTTTTCTCTATGTGACCCTGGATATGTGATATGTGTGACGGGCAATGAATGAAGGAATGACTGGATATCAAACTGCAGTCTCACCCTTAGATGCCACTCATTCTTACCAGACACTTAAAAATCCTTAAAAATGAATGTAGTCCATGGTCAAGTCAAATAGGAACTGTGTGTATATTAAATAGCCATCAGGGGGCGACTCTGCTGGTTGGAAAAATAACTGTTTGAATGGACGAAAATTAGCGTCTACTTCTAGCCTGATTCATCCATCCATTGTCTACAGGTTGCTGGTGCCAATCCCAGATGACATAGGGCAAAAGGCTGGGTCTAACCCAGGACACAGAGAGACAAACCTTTCACATTCACACCACGGGGGTATAAACCCCCCGTGGAATGAGACACATCACCCCTAGCGGTGGTGGACATGGATTGGACCGTCTGCCAGTTAGTCTGGAATCCGATGGATTCACCTGATCCAAAGTGACCTCAAGCCAAGCATGGAAATTTAAGTCATCTCATGTTGTTTCATATTTAATACTGTTTCATGTTGTTATTTAATATAGATTTATAGAATATAGATAATTTAAGCTACAGTTATCAAGACTATAAGTTGTGAGGCATGTGTTATGAACGGGGGGGGGTTATAATGTTTTAACAGCTTCAGAGTCATTGTTGCCTGTCTCCGCTCTCCGTGCTCTACTGTTAGTGAAAACCCAGTGTTGCAAGATCAGGGATGCTGACCCGGAGTCCTTGTGGAGACCCGGGTCTGGCTAGAAACACAAATAAATGCTTCAAATATAAAAAACATGTATTTAAAAACTGTAGGGGGAGAAAAAAAATCTGAAAGTGTGCGGTACACGAGAAACCGAAAGTGCTTTAACCCTTAGAACACACACAAGTTAGGCTGCTTTTTATCTCAAATCCTTTTTTTCAGCACAACCTACTTGCAAAAAAAAAAGTTTCATTTTCACCAGCTTTATGAACACACCTGGGCAAATATTACTCAACAACTCAACGACTTTAATATAAATCTAAAATTTATGTTAAAATAAATAAAACATTAATAATATCCAAACTTTCAAACTGTCAGGTCAAAACATTTACATTAAAAACAAAATAACACGTCAACAATGAATCTATGGATCACACCAAGCATCTAATGACAGCGACATCTGAGCCAGCGGATCATTTCATCAGGACAGGCCGAGGTAACGCTGCTCTGTGAGCAGCAAGCATCCGCAGAGGCGGAACTGATCACCTCCGACAACGTCGCTGCCAAACTATAAATACGTCATATCTTAATACACAAACCACATGTTTGAATTCTAAATGACTAATTTCTGGCCTCAAATGATCTTAAAACTGTGTTCGGGACAGAGAAAAATATTTACTTCAGGTTTAAATTTGTATTATCTGCTGCTATGCTCCAGAAGACCAAAAGTTCCGCCTGCTAAACTTTAGTTAATACTTTAAAAAAAAACTCTATGACATAAACTCCACATCGACATCCTGAACGCAGAAAGCCTCCACATCTTCCACCGCCGACTAAAAACACATTTCTTCCGACTCTACCTCGACTAAGACGACGACAAATTAATAAAAAGAAAAAGAAATCACTTGCTTATGCATCGCACTTATGACTAGCACTTTATAGTTTGGCTTACTCGAAGTTCTTACTTACTTCTTGCTCTTGTTTGTACCCAAATGTTTAAATGCACTTATTGTAAGTCGCTTTGGATAAAAGCGTCTGCTAAATGACATGTAATGTAATGTAAAAACAGAACTCGTGCCCCCCCCTCCGGAAAATCTCCACGCCCCTCCAGGGGGGCCCGCCCCACAGTTTGAAAAAGGCTGATATGAGGATTTGTGTATTAGGACATTTAAATGACACTTCAGTGGACACCTGTCTCATTGACTCCATGCAGTGCCAGTCATCTCACGAAATAAAAATACCAGGTATACTTCATACAGCTGGACATGTGGATACTCTTGTGAAGTTACACAGTGGCATGCAGGCCGATAATATAGGTTAGGTTAGTAAGTTG
The DNA here is from genome assembly GCF_958295425.1 of Solea solea. Taxonomy (NCBI): domain Eukaryota; kingdom Metazoa; phylum Chordata; class Actinopteri; order Pleuronectiformes; family Soleidae; genus Solea; species Solea solea. The sequence goes on from NC_081152.1 coordinate 18,279,994, forward strand.
TCCAAAATATGATAAAAAAAAAGTCAAAGGTTAGTATGTCGTCCAAAATTAGACAAAAAAGTCATAGGTTAGTATGTCGTCCAAAATTTGATAAAAAAGTCATAGGTTAGTATGTCGTCCAAAATTTGATAAAAAAAGTCATAGGTTAGTATGTCGTCCAAAATTTGATAAAAAAGTCATAGGTTAGTATGTAATCCAAAATTCAGATACACAGCTCCCCCTCTGGCATGGTGGATGCTCTGCATCTCAGCAGCTACAGCGAGAGTAGTTCTTCTTCTTCTTCTGTTGAATGTACGCAACCGGATGTGCCCGGACTAGTGCCCGCACCAGGAGGCGCTACGGTGGTGAGAGGAGTGGTGAGGTTTTCTGATTACATCATCAGCATAGGGAAGTGCCGATCCGCTTCGCAGAGCCCAGGAAAACAATACAACACTATTTTCTCAGCAGTGGCTGAACTGTTTGTGCTGAAATTTTAGGGTTTCATAAACGAGGTAATGACACAGCTACACACACAAACTCAGTGTTAATTGGAGCTTCTGGTCTATGTCGCCTTTAATCTAAATTTTGGAAGACATATAAAGTATGATTGTTCCTTCTCTACATATTTCTTAAACAAGTGGTTTCATATTGGCAGGAGCGTACCCTGGGGTTTCAGTCAGGGCCTTCAGTAAAAAAAAACATGCACAACCACATACAAAACACACTATTATGCACTTACGATGAGACTTATTATGAGAAAGTTGATCTGCAACAACCATAGCGCACACGCACACCACTGCACATCTATACAGTGGGGCAAAAAAGTATTTAGTCAGCCACCGATTGTGCAAGTTCTCCCACTTAAAATGATGACAGAGGTCTGTAATTTTCATCATAGGTACACTTCAACCTCTGAGAGACAGAATGTGGGAAAAAAAAGAATCCTGGAAATCACATTGTAGGATTTTTAAAGAATTTATTTGTAAATGATGGTGGAAAATAAGTATTTGGTCACCTACAAACAAGCCAGATCTCTGGCTCTCACAGACCTGTAACTTCTTCTTTAAGAAGCTCTTCTGTCCTCCACTCGTTACCTGTATTAATGGCACCTGTTTGAACTCTAACTCGAAAAGACACCTGTCCACAGCCTCAAACAGTCTGACTCCACCATGGCCAAGACCAAAGAGATGTTGAAGGACACCAGGAAAAAACTTGTAGGCCTGCACCAGGCTGGGAAGAGTGAATCTACAATAGGCAAGCAGCCTGGTGTGAATAAATCAACTGTGGGAGCAATTATTAGAAAATCTGGGGCTCCACGCAAGATCTCATCCCGTGGGGTCAAAATGATCATGAGAACGGTGAGCAAAAATCCCACAACTACACGTGAACCTGGTGAATGACCTGCAGATAGCTGGGACCAAAGTAACAAAGGTTACCATCAGTAACACACTGCGCCGACAGGGAATCAAATCCTGCAGTGCCAGACGTGTCCCCCTGCTTAAGCCAGTACATGTCCAGGCCCGTCTGAAGTTTGCCAGAGAGCATATGGATGATCCAGAAGAGGTTTGGGAGAATGTCATGTGGTCACATGAAACCAAAATAGAACTTTTTGGTAACAACTCCACTTGCCGTGTTTGGAGGAAGAATGCTGAGTTGCATCCCAAGAACACCATACCTACTGTGAAGCATGGGGGTGGAAACATCACACTTTGGGGCTGTTTTCTGCAAATGGGACAGGACGACTGATCCGTGGTAAGGAAAGAATGAATAGGGCCATGTATTGTGAGATTTTGAGCCAAAACCTCCTTCCATCAGTGAGAGCATTGAAGATGAAACGTGGCTGGGTCTTCCAGCATGACCATGACCCCAAACACACCGCCCGGGCAACAAAGGAGTGGCTCCGTAAGAAGCATTTCAAAGTCCTGGAGAGACCTAGCCAGTCTCCAGACCTCAACCCCATAGAAAATCTGTGGAGGGAGTTGAAAGTCTGTGTTGCCCGGCGACAACCCCAAAACATCACTGCTCTAGAGGAGATCTGCACGGAGGAATGGGCCAAAATACCAGCTACAGTGTGTGCAAACCTGGTGAAGACCTACATTAAACGTTTGACCTCTGTCATTGCCAACAAAGGTCATATTACAAAGTATTGAGTTGAACTTTTGTTATTGACCAAATACTTATTTTCCACCATAATTTACAAATAAATTATTTAAAAATCCTACAATGTGAGTTCCAGGATTTTTGTTTTCACATTCTGTCTCATTCTGTTGAAGTGAACCTATGATGAAAATTACAGACCTCTGTTATCATTTTAAGTGGGAGAACTTGCACAATCGGTGACTGACTAAATACTTTTTTGCCCCACTATGCTTATGTACACGAAGGAGATCAGAAACATGATGGATCGGTGGTGTTAATGCAGTGGCCATAGCTTACTTCAAAACCCGCCAAAGGTTCAAACGTCGTTGATGACAACAGCGGGGGCTAGCGCCAGACACATCGCTGGGCCTGGGGCGTTCTGTCACTATGCATCACATTTTGATTGGCTGACGACACACTTCAGTCAAAGTTATAACCAAATAGGAAATGGCAGCTTCAACGAAAGGCCAGCAATACTACTAGAGCAGGTCCACGGAGCTATGATGCGTTTAATGACATCCAGGAAAATCCAGCTCAGCTTCACAAAAAATAACTATATTCTTTCTGGAAATATAATCATAACATACTGAAAAAGTAATTGAATTCAGACACACATTAAATTGATTATTTAAAAATAATAAAAATAATAATAAACACTTTTTTGATATTGTCAGGGCCAGCAGAGAAGGCCCTGCTGGCCCTGACAGCCCACCACTGCATATTGGAGCGTTTACGTTTAAATTCTGTACAAACACTGAAAAACAGCCATGTTTTGTGGTCCCTATTAAAGCGTATAAACCAGTATGTGTGTGTGTGTGTGTGTGTGTGTGTGTGTGTGTGTGTGTGTTCCAGACCACAGAAAGTTGCTGCATTTTAAAATGATTTGACAGCAAATATTTAAACACAAAGGTATTTTCCTGTGTGGTAATGAAGTGAGAGGAGATATTTTCGCCACTTTACAGGTTTTCAATCTCAAAAAAATGACACATTTTTAGAAAAAATATTTTTTTAATTCATTATTTTTTATTTTACACATCATCTCAATTTACAGTTGTTTCTTTCTTTTTGACTTCAAATTTCAAGGAAATAACTGAAGAGCTTTTATGACATAAACTCCATATAAAAATAGAAGTTTCTCACTTCTTCTTCTTCTTCTTCTTCTTGCTATATCAATTTTTTGCAGGTTTCAAGTCGATGACAAGTCGTCGTCGGCGTGATGTTTGTGAAAAGACGTTTGATAACCTTGAGGTTATACAACACGGTGATAACACTGATAACAAGTCTTGTTTTATTGCTAACCGCCGTTTGCTTTGCCTTTTATTTCTGTTTCCTCAGGCCATGACGACACATGCACGATGTTCGCAGTGTTGCCAGATCAGATTGACAGTTTCCAGCCCAATCACATCGTAGAACCCGCCCAATCCAATAAAAACCAGCCCAAACCACGAAGTTGCCAGACACTCGTGTAAATCCGTAAAATCATAACACATAGACATCCAGAGCTTCATATAGCATCAAATAGCCACACATAAATGATAGATTAACAGGTTTAATGCAACCAACAAGAGCGCAGTAAATAAACCATTGGCTACACAAATTGCAAGATGAACCTCTGGCATCCTAGCGCCAGGCCCAGATTAGTAATAATAACAGCTGCACGTAAAAAGGTGCACTTTTAACCGTGTAGGCCTAATATATTTAATTATTTACATCACAAATGACCCGTATGAGGACTACTTGCAAAACAAACAAACAAAAGAGCTGTTTTTACAATATTAAAAAACCCGCCAAATGTGGACAAAAGCAGCCCAAATTTTATTCACCCGCCCAATGTATTTTTTCCCCGCCTGACGTAAACAAAAGAAGCCCAATTGGGCGGAAAACCGCCCAATCTGGCAACACTGGATGTTCGCCTGCGATTGTGACAAGAAGGCTGCAGAGTGCTTCTCCAAAGTGACCTACGTGCACGAGCACAAGGACCTGCCCATCGAGCGGTGCCAGTGTTAAACCGGGCAGCTGGCGTGTGTCCGTGCACTCGATGCTTATGCGGCACGCGCACCTTTAAAGTGTCTCCATATCCTAAAGGGGACGACGGGACATTAAACCAAACCACAGCTTCACAGCTGTAATCTTCTCTTACTTTCCTCCAGAGCCATGACGACATGGTGTCCTAAAGTCCTAAAGTGACCTTTTGCTTTCCTCTGATATATTCAGGCGTAGACAGCACAATTTGCCATGAATTGGAACTATTTCAATAAAGATTCTTTGTACTTGACTGTGGTGGGGACTTTATCGTGCTCTACGCCTCAGAGTTCTTAAAATACACCAAATACAAAGAGGTGGCTGTCACAGCTGCAGATTAACAAAATACATTACAAGTATGATTATGTATATTAGCAATGACACAGTTGTTTTTGTTGTTAAAAGTGAATAATGGAAATCTGTGTGAATGTATTACAGTGAAAAGACACGACATATGTACACGGCTATAAGGATTTTTTTTATTTGTTTATATGTCAGTGTTCACACATCACGATACGTGTCACCACCGATGAACAGATGCCAGGGTGGAGCACGGCGGCGGCGGCTCGGTGTTTGCTTTATAAAGAGAGCAGCGGAGCTCACGGAGAGAAGACATCTGCAGCTGAAGTTCTGACTGTCACGATGAAAACCCTGCAGACTCTCACTCTCCTGGCTGTGGGCCTCTCTGTCGGTGAGTAGAATCTTGACCCGGAGCTGTTGACCTGCACGTGTGGTGGCCGTGAACTGATGCATTAAAAGAATTTCCTGATCTTCAGCCCAGGGTTCAGAGGAGAATGCACTCCACCAGTTCAGAAAAATGATCCTGTGCTTGTTGCCGAACAGCTGGCCTATTTTGGACTATGCCGACTACGGCTGCTACTGTGGAAAAGGAGGCTGCGGAACGCCTGTGGATGATCTGGACAGGTTCTGATTCACTTAATGTGCTTATATACTAATGCAAAATAGTGAGCCGGTCTTTTGAACGGCTCCTCAAGATCCGGCTCCCTTCAAAGAGCCATGAATCCCATCTCTAATTGTTATCGTTTAATGTAAGGGTCTGCAACCTTTGTGACATGGAGTGCCAGTTTGAAATGTCTAATATACCTGGAATTGTATTCTATTCATAGAGCACATCTCAGTGCTGTATCTGCTCAACCATAATAATAATTTTAAGAGAAAACATCTTAAAAAAACACTGCCTTTAATTAACATATTGCTCTGTCTGGAAAGTTAGGCCAAACCAAAACTGAGACTCCAGTACCTTGTCTGAAAAGTGTGTCTTGTCAAACGTGCAGGTGCTGCCAAGTGCACGACAACTGTTACGGAGAAGCTGAGAAACTGGCTGAATGCAACTTCTACCAATATCCTTACAACACGTTATACAAGTACCAGTGTGACAAAGAAAACAAGACCCTCACCTGCAACAGTGAGTCTCGCACGGCAACACCCCGAGAGCTTCTCGTTCACTCTTGAAACTTGAATTTCAACATTTAAAAAGGTAGTGTGGGGAAAATATTGAGCTCTCCAAGTAAACGCCATCATTATCACCAAAAGGTTAAAATACAGCGATGTAAATAGGCCACAGGGGGGCAGATTTAGCCCTGGTAAGAGCAAGATTGAATTTGCTCTCGTCCTATTGCTAACCACTGTTTCCTCTCCGTTTCTGCTTCCTCAGGCGACAACTGTAAATGTGCGATGTTCGTCTGCGAGTGTGACAGGAAGGCTGCAGAGTGCTTCTCCAGATCTCCCTACAATCCCAAGTACAAGCACCTGCCCGAGGAGCGGTGCCATTGTTAAAGCTGGCAGCCATCATGTGTCCGCACGCTTGATGCTTTTACGACACACTCACCTTTAAAGTGTCGTGATCTCTGAAGGGGAAGATTCCTCTTCCAGTAGATAAACCAAACTACAACTGTCCTGCTGTAATCTTCACTTCCTTTCCTCCAGAGTCACAGGGTGAGCGACACTCTGGACCTTTTGTTTTCCCTCTGACATATTCAGGTGTTTTAACCAAATGTCTACATTTCAATAAAAGAGCAGATAAAACGTTGGTTTATTGCATCATTTGTATTCTTGAATGGTCGACTTTGTAATGATTTAACAGCTGTTGAAAGTCTGTCTCCGTGCTCCCTACCGTCCGTTTGTGAAAACCCAGTCTTGCAAGATCAGGGATGCTGACCCGGAGTCTTCTGAAAACTGTCCTCCAAAACTGTAGGGGGAGCTCCGTAGAGAAAAAGGACCAAAAAAAAACAAAAAACATACTAATTCAAGGAAATGTTCTAAACTCCACCCACACGTGTGGGACTGACGCCGACCCTCGATTAGTACGAACAGAACGGACTGACTCTCCACGGAAAGTACGACCGAGCCCTGAGCCTCACTCTTGATCATATGATATATAGATATATAGAAAATGGTAGACAAAGAATGAATGAATGAATCTAGAAGACAAAAGCTGATTGCAGTTCCCTGTCTGGATTTTACTTGTTCTTACACAGATGCACAAATAATAACAAGTTGAAGATGGTACAGTCCTGAGCAACCATTCTTTTTAAAAAAACAACAACAACAAAAAGAAGCTGATCTCAGATGAGGCCAGCCTCAACACACATCTGGTAGAAGTGACCCTGAAGAGTGATGAGCTCAGGAGGGGAGTCCATCTCTGCGATGGTGCCTCGGTCCATCACAATGACCCTGATGAGAGAGAGACACACACACACACACACACACACACACACACACGAGTGAGACACTTCAGTAAGTCAACCAGAGGCAGGTCAGATGCGTAGAAGACCTAGACGAAGGTTGAAGAAGCAGATAAATTCCTCCAAGACAAAGTCAGAAAGATGCACTCCTCTCACCCTGGACATTTTGTCTTTAAAGACTCTCCTCAGGTGGACGCTTCAGGACATTGAGAGCATGAGCAAATAGACTAAAGAATAGAGTTTAATTTATGGCAGCGTCATTAACGCACTAAAACACAGCAATAAAAGGACCATGGTCATCCTACAGCGTCTTTATACAGACGTGCTGACTTTACACCAGGTCAGTGTTTGTGCTTGTCAATCATTAGTGTCTGCTGCTGCAAGCATCTCTTGTTATTTTGTGTTTATTCCGCTTCTTGATATTCCTCTTCCTCCCATATTGTGTCACTAGTCCCCATCATACAGGACACATATACACACGCAGCATCATACATGACACATACACACACACGTACATGTGCATGCACACACTCACCTCTGCACTGTAATGACCTGCTGACTTATAATTCATTCATTTCTTTTCAACGTCTTTATATTTTTTATATCTATTTTTTTATATGTTTCATTTTATATTTAGACTGCACTTGCATGCCTCCTATGTTTCTTTTTTGTAACATATTCTTGGAGCTGCTGAACTGTGAATAAAGTATCTATCTATCTATCTATCTATCTATCTATCTATCTATCTATCACAGTTTTGAGAAAACCCCCACACATGTTATATCAAAACGTGCGGTTTGTCACAAAGACGAGTCACCGAGAGAGAGAGGAGCGAGCACTAGTGACAGTACCTCGTGTAGTCCATGATGGTGTTGAGGCGGTGAGCGATGGTGAGGACTGTGCAGTCATCAAACTGATTGCGGATGGTGGACTGGATCAGCTGGTCAGTCTTCAGGTCCACAGCAGCCGTGGCTTCATCCAGGACCAGGATCCTGGTCTTCCTCAGCAGAGCCCGAGCCAAACACAGCAGCTGCCGCTGACCGAGACTGTGAGGAGCAACACACACGAGAGCACCATGACCTCGCGACCTCTCGAAAGCATTCGTCACAACACCTCAACCACGTCACACTGAAGTCCACTCCACTTTATCGTCTTTTTTCTCCTTAAAGACGAGACATCACTTACATAACATGTCGTCAAAAACGTCAAACCTCATGTCGGAGCAACCTCAACAATGTAATTGGTGAATGGTTGATTGACTCCAGCTCCCCTGTGACCCCTCCCCCATGTGGGAAAAATGAAGTAGTAGACAATGAGGAGTGAGTGTCATTGTTTGCAACCAGCTGTGTCTCCCTCTGGTGGCCGTCTAGTAAGTTATCACGTCCTTGTTGGACCAGAAGACTACGTCCACTTTCTTTTTATGTACAGTCTGAGGTTTAACCTGCTGGCTCCACCCACATACTGTATCACATGTTTGCTGTACATGTGAACTGTGGTTGGGCTGTTGTGTCAGTGTTGTACAACTGCCTCTGTCACGACTCCGGTGCATTTGGTAGCAGGTGTGTAGGTGGGTCTACGTACCTGAGGTTCTCTCCTCCTTCACAACACTGGTAGTTCAGTCTCTGCGGCAGCTCCGACACAAAGCTGCTGAGGTGAGCGAGTTCCAGGGCCGTCCACAGCTCCTCGTCTGAGCAGGTGTCGAAGGGATCCAGATTCATTCTCAGGGAACCAGAGAACACCACAGGGTCCTGGAAACAGAGGTCACAGAGGTCACAGTAAAGCCGGGTCAGAGAGCACAGGGCGGCTGCTGCTGCTGCTGCTGCTGCTGCTGCTGCTGCTGCTGCTGCTGTTATTGTTCACCGCACTGTTTAAACTCCTGAATTCAAACCTTCCGTTTTGACATGTTTTAGCAGGAAAAGCACAGATGTTACTCATGACACTAATGATGTAGTTTGTATGTAAACTGTAACACAAACATCTTAATATACAAGTAAAACATTAAGGATGAATCACACTGGAAAAATGAGCTGAGGAAACGCCAGAGGACGAGTTAAAGATAAATAAGTAATGAATACAAATATTGAAATGAATAAGAATCAATTAAATCTGTTGGTGAGAGTGCAAATTGTAAGAAATCTCTCTCACTCTTGGGTTTCCTAAGCAGAACAAGGAACTTTATCACCTTCGTTTTTATTTTTCAGGGAAATATATTAAATTTTTGCCAATAAAACCTGCTACATGTTACATACTGGACCTTTAACTGTTTAATTTGACGCGAGTTATGAGGAAAAAGAATAACAGTGATCATAGGATCATAGGAACTGCATTAAAGTACTACAGAAAGTGAACTTGTGTAATTTGGGAGTTCAGACCTGGGGGATGATGGTGATTCTGGATCGGAGGTCATGGAGGCCGATATCGGCGATGTTGACGCCATCGATAAAGATCCGTCCGTTTGCCGCTTCCAGAATCCTGAAGATTCCCAATGCGAGGGACGACTTCCCAGCTCCCGTTCTCCCAACGAGGCCCACCTGACAAATAACGAACTTCCTCAATAAACACTCAAAAGAATACATAAAAGTTTGTGTCACACATGAGACTGGGGTCTTTGCTGAACCTTCTCTCTGCTCTGGATGTTGATGGAAATGTCCTTCAAGGCCCAGTCAAGTCCTTTACGGTACTGCAACCCATAATCCTCAAACTGGATGGTACCCGTGGTCGGCCAGGACTCTGGCAGAAAACTGCCCTGGAGGGTCCATGCTGCCTGGGGAGCGAGAGAGAGATGAGGAGAGGAGGAGAGGAGGGTAGACAGTGAAGATTAATTCATTATTTCTGCATCACATACACACAGGACGTTGCCGTTTGTCAGTGTTTGTACATTTTATGAACATTCCCTGTAGAGTCTTCTTTCTGTTCTCTTTAAAATAAAGTAGCAGAACTGTTAGCGCTTCAAACCTCTTTCGGCGTGTTGTCGTACTCTTTCACACGCTCCACGGAGACAATGTTGTTTTCCACGTCAGTCCAGGAGCGAACAATCCAGCTCAGGATTCCAGTGACCTGTCGAACGCAAGACGCGGCATCACTTATCTGAAGCTTTGGGATTTTGTTTTTAGTATTGTTCATTTATCTTTTGGTTATTTTGAGCAATCTGAAAATATAATTCTATTGTGAAAAACAAAACGAAACCCTTTCACCGTGTTCTTGGTCTAACAAAAAAGGTGGAAAAAGACGGTGTTCTGAACCTGGAGAGATTGCGAGACGGCCAAACCCACGATGCCGGGACTGAGTTCTGCACGGCCGAGCACGGAAAATATGGCTGCGGCCAAAACCAGCAGATTCCCCAAAAACTCCAGATTCACCGCGAGCCACCTGAATCAGGAACGCAGCAGAAATCATCACAACAATGCAAACATCAGCTATCTGTTGCATCTCAGGTCAAATACAAAAGCTGTAGTGCGTAACTTTTTGTTATGTTATGTTATGTCGTTCTTCTACCTCCATTTCATCTTTGTGAACAGAAATAATATAACAAACATTGTAATACCATGTCATTCATCTAAAAAAATGGCAGAATGAGCAAGTTTTTTGAGACGTTTCTTTGTGTTTTCGAACTTCTTCGCGTATTTTTCATTTGACAGTAATGTAATTAGTTTGTATTTTAAAAGTCACACACTACAGTTTTAACACCAAATCTTTGAATAACACTATATGTCTTGGAGTTTGAATAAACCTTGTGGCGACAAAGCGAGGAAAGTACGCTTCCTGGTTGTTGTCGATGCGGAGGTGGGACTCCAGGACAAAGCGCTGCTGTTCGCCAAAGGCCCGGATAACAACGGCGCCCTGCACCGTCTCACTGAAGTGGCTGTAAATGGGCGAGCGGCTCACCGCCTCCAGGCGCCGCAGCTGACACGATGTCGCCACATAGAAACTCTGGAGACCGACACAAAGTAACGGTCAAGACGCTTGAAAGCCCAGAGGTTGATGATGTCCAAGAGAGACCTTTACCTGGATGAAGACGTACACGCAGGCAAGCGGGAGGAGCACCAGTCCTGTGAGGGGCGTGGCCAACAACACAATAATGCAGACTTCCAGCAGCTTGAACAGGTAGCCCAGCATCATCTTCAGCCCGTCGGGAATCATGCAGTCAATTGCGTCAATCTCTTTGGAGAAGCGGTTCAGCAGGTTTCCGCTCGGCGTGACCTCGAAGAAGGACATGGGCGAGTGAAGGACGCTGTGGAGAAGATCGGCGTGGAGGTGACGCGAAGCCACGATCCCGCCCAGAGCGATGGCGAGCGTCGTGCCGAACATGGCCATCGCTGAAACACAAGGAAGTGACCCCAGGGACAATCAACTTAGACTGATGTGGTCAGATTACATTGAGCTGTGTTCACACAGACGACATGTATGCAGCAACATCTGACCCTGAGTGAACCCCAGCGCCGCGAACACGCTCAGTTTCAGCCCGTGGTTGCTCTGCGTGCCGTTAACGGGCGTTTCGTCAGCCCAGAGGCTCAGCCAGTAGTTGTAGGCCAGTGACGCGGCCTGCTGGAAGGCGCAGAGGAAGATGATGGTCATGATGAAGGTCAAGCCAATGGTCTTGAAGTACTCCCTGTACATCTGCAGCTTCACCTGGTGACAGAAAGATTACTCACAAGTGAGTTGCTGGGTCAGGGTCAGCATGGGTCAAAGGTCAGGGGTCAGCACTAACATGTTCATAAGAGAAACAAATGTTATGAAAAACGGGACACACCCTCCCCGTGTGCGCTTTGTCAGCTTCAGTCAGTTTACCGACGTCATCGACGTCCAGATCCTGGTCGACGTCGTTCATCTGCTGGACACTGGCACTGCCCATGTCACAGCTGCAACACACACACACACACACACACACACACACACACACACGTTAACTCTTATGATTAAAATATGAACTTTTAAATGCCAGTTTTGTATTTACCTGATCAGCTGCTCCTGAGAGAGATCACAATCTGTGAAACTGAGACGAGACACGGCCTTTCTGCTGCCTGCGCACACACACACACACACACACACACACACACACACACACACACACACACAAACACTTGACTCCTCCTTCACATGGTATGGAAGTGACGCATTCACATATGCATGGGCGGGGCCTTACTCTTGTCCTGGAGGGCGGGGTTTTCTCTGCGCCCGTTTCCCCTAAAGCTTTGGATCAGTTTGGCAAAGGCTCCTTTCCTGTCCATCAGCTCGGCGTAGGAGCCGATCTCAGAGATGAGACCGTCCTCCATCACGACGACCATGTCGGCTTTAGGCAGGAAACTGAGTCCGTGAGTCACCAGCACTCGCGTCTGAAAACAAACACAAACGTGCACATGTAAACAACAAACCGACAAACTGAAAACAGCAGCAACGGTCTGCATCAAACAACGGTGCGCGGTCATCGTTGCCTTGTCTTTGAGGAGTCCTCTGGGTCCGATGATTCGATCGAAAATGTGTTGTCCCACGTGTGCGTCGACAGCCGACAGCGGGTCGTCCAACAAGTAAACATCGGACTTCCTGTAGACGGCCCGGGCCAGACTGACCCTCTGCTTCTGACCTCCAGACAGGTTCAAGCCCTGTGGTCGGTAAACACATCATCAGTAAACGACAACGTCAAACACATCCGTCTAAAATGTCAGATTATCTGCCGTTCATTCGGAAGACCCACACTCCTCACGACCCCTGGCGGTGTGATGGAGGCAGTGACAGTACCTTCTCACCGATCTCTGTGGCGTCCCCGGCAGGCAGCAGGTCCAGGTCCGGCAGGAGAGCACAGGCCTCCAGAACACGATGGTACCAGCTCTCCTTCCTCTCACCACCAAATACAATGTTGTCCTTCACAGAGGCGTTCTGGACCCAGGCCTGCTGGGGGGCGTAGCCCACAGAACCCTGACCCCGCCCCAACCCCAAGCACGTGTGAAACGATGTCGCTTAGGTTTATCTCATATGTTTGTCAGTTTATGGCTATAACATGATTTTTAAAAAAAGGCACAGTATGTCATTTCTGCCCCTGCGGGGGTCTCTCAAACTGTTGTCACCTTGACAGAGACGAAGCCACACCTCCTCTCCATCTCTCCCAACATGGCCGACAGCAGGGACGACTTCCCTGAGCCGACGTGTCCGACCACAGCGACCAGTGAACCCGTCTTCACCTTCACGTTGATGCTCTGCAGACACGGAGAGTCGTCATGTGACCAGGAGAAGACCCCGCCCTCGATCACGATGGCGTTTCCTCCTGAGGAAAGAATGCGGTTTCTCGTTACGTCCAGTTTCCCCACACTTCCTGTCCCACTTGCTAAAATCAAGGTAGGGGTGAAGCTTGTAACTTGTACTGCAGACAGCCACCAGGGGGCGATCCAGGTGTTTTGGCTTCACTTTCCCCAACAACTCCACGTTCTTTATCTTTATAGAGAGTTGTTGTGCTGGTCACGGATGAAACTGAGATAACTACCTGCGCTGTGAGGAAGTTTCTCCACGTTGTCGGGCCGCAGTTCATCTTGACACAAGAAGTTAGTCAGACGTCTGAGGGAGATGATGGCCTGATTTACAAAGAAATATTAATATCAGTCACTTATCGCCATCAGCGGGTAAATCTAGAAACATCTCTTTGTCATTTTGTCACAATAAACCGCGCCAGTGCACTCTGATAACATTAGATGGGCGAGGAGTCGGGCGACTTTGAGGCCTCAGTGTCGGCCTATGACTCGCCTGCATTGTCGTGTTCATGGCGAAAGGAAGTTGACTCAGAGGACTTTTCAGGATGTTGATGAGAGCGACAGACACAAAGATTTTCTGAGCGTCCAGGACGTTTCGTTGATCAAACAACACGTAGACGCCAAACACCGACAGGGCGATCTGAGGGGAGAGCGACGGCGAAGAGTTAAGAACAACAAACCTCACAGTTTGACCACAGGTGAGTCAGACTCACCAGGAAGGAGGAGGAGTTAAACGAAGCCAGAGAGACCGAATAAAGGATCTGGGATTTCTTCAGAGCTCCGAGTTCTCCGTCTCTCAGGACGCCGACTCTCCGCAGGAACGCTTCCTCCCAGGCGTAAAACTTCAGGATCTTCACACCGCCCAAGATCTCATTCATCAGTTTGATGCGACCGTCCATGAACTTCAACTGAACCTCCTGAGTGAAGCAGAGGACGTTCAGCATTGTAAACAAAACACTTATCAACCCATTCCTATATATTACAATAAAAACAAAAACAATGGTTCCCACCTGTAGTTTGCCTCTCATCTTAGCCAGAACAGCGTTGAGAGGGAAGGTCAGGGCGACGGCAGTGATCCCAGCAAGAGCCGCTGGGCCGAGGAGCTGTCAATCAAACACTCATGAGAATCAGTGCATTTCTGTTTCTTTCACGTTTGTGTTTCATTCTCCGCGTTGACACGTTGCTCTGTGTTTGTGTTTACCTGCCACAGGAAGTAGAAGCAGAGTGCGATCTCGATGGGAGCGATCCACACGCTGTTACAATACACCACAAAGTCCATCAGCTTCTGAGTGTCGGCCGAAACCAGATTGACGATTTCCCCCAGCGTGAAGTGTCTCCGTGCCGCGCTGCTCATCAGGAGAGTCTGACATTCACACAAGACAACTTTATTAACAACAACGGTATTAACAATTTTGACAGCATTTTTAGAGAGAAGGAAATGATGTTTCAATGTTTTCAATGAGTCAGCCCGTACAGATGTGTCCACTGATTATTATTGACAACTTTTCAGTTTTTTGACTATTGTCAATGTTACTGTGTGTGTATTAATGTTCTTGTTTTTGTTGCCTCTTTGGGACATTTTCTGACATAAACACTTATATTGTCAGGGCCAGTAGTCCTCATGGAGACCAAAACCTGGTCCAGATGAGGCAGAACCTCATGTATGAGGAACTGGTTATGTTTAGGACAAAGTTGAATTGTGGTTAGGTTAAAGTTTGTTGAGGCTGTTCAAATGAATGAACATCAGTGCTAAATCCTAAGAAGAAAAGGTGCACAAATGTGTGTGAGTGTGTGTTTGTCACCTTCCTGTAGATAAGTCCCATCAGCGCCGTCTTCAGTCTCATGCCCACCGTGAAACAGTGAAACATGTACTGATGATTAAGAACAGACTGCAAACACGACAAGAGGAAGAGCAGCACGGCGTACAGGAAACCTTTCCACACCGGTGCGTCCTCGTCCCGCATGAAGACCAGGAGAGCACTGACGACGATAAACACAACCACAAACAGCTGCTGTAAACAACGAGTAAACAACTAAATGAACAGAAACGTCGTCTCTCCAGCAGTGTGCCATCAATTCTTCAAATGCGCATCAGCAATATACTCACTGTAAGGATTCAGCACTATTCTGACTTCAATGAGTCGCTCCTTTGAGCACGTTGTAACCTCATCTGTGTCAGCATTACCACAGTTCGTCACTTTAAGCGACTTTTATTGAACAACCGTGGCCCTCTGAAGTGTCATCCTCGGACTGACCTTTGACCTCGGACTCACCTGAGCACCTGTGGCACGGCGAACATGAAGGCGTCATGGAGGAGGAGACACAGGATCCCAAACAGGAAGTAAAGGCCAAAGCTCCACCCCAGAGCGTGCAAGAGGTAGATACTGTAGTCCCGCCCCTTGCGGTCCTTCTTCAACAGTTGAGTCTTCTCCGTTGGTCCTGAAAGACTGTCTGACCGAGACCAGGACCAGGACTGGGATGAATCAGAACCGGGCGACTCTTTTCTGCAGAACATGTCAAAGGTGTTCATTTATTACTGGCTCTGTGTGTGTGTGTGTGTGTGTGTGCGGTCATCCCCACTGGACATATGTATTTTAAAGATGGAATGTGAAGAGTCGTACTGCAACTGTTTACACTTCTGAGTCCAGAAATTCTCCAAGTCCGTCATGATCTGGTTCGAGGAGTCCTGGTCCCGCAGAGACCACAGGTCTGAAGCCTGCAGGGGGCTTTTGTAACCCTTAACCATCAAACTGAGAGGAAGAGAGAAGATGACACATTACATACTGAATATACTTATTAATAATAATAATAATAATAATAATAATAATAATAATTTAGCCCTTAAAAACATTTATCTTTAAATCGTATTCAAGTCTTAAAACACATTTTCCTTTTGAGTTAAAATTTCAAAATAAAAATATCCGTCTCTATAGCAACAAAAGAGCTGTTATGGATACAAAGATCATACCTGCTGAACCAGAAGAAGAGGAACTTTGACAGAAAGGAGGCGTCTTCTTCGGGACATCTCTTCTGAAGAGAAAAACTGTTTAAGCGATAGTCTATCTACCGTGTGTGTGTGTGTGTGTGTGCGTGTGCGTGCGTGCGTGCGTTACCTGGGCAGCGTTGTCAGACAGTGTTCTGCGGTCTGAGAAGCAGCAGAGGACGAGTTCAGCGAGTTGCAGAGAGAAACAGAGGAAGAACACTACATATCGAATGGCGTCTGAAGAAAAACCCTGAAACGTTAACGCAAACCATTAAAAAAAAATTTAATAACGACAATAGTTATAACAATCCTATTTTTATTTTCAAATTTTTATTTTATTCTATTTAAACGCACCAAAACACCAATTCAAATTCCCTGCATGCGTAAATGTACTTAATAAAAGCAATTCTGATTCTGATTCGACAAAGTACAATTAGGTTGAAATGACCCTTTAAAACTGTAGTGTTTTTGTGGAATCAACCTTTAAAACTTGAAGTATTTAGACAACGCAAACCAAGGAAGCTCTGCCTTGGTTTGCCCTTAGGTGTGAAACTCACTGAGGACACCTGGTGGTACAAGCTGGGAGGGCACGTCAGGTAACAGAGACACTAACCCAGATTAAATTCACTGCTCCTCAGCAGGTCCTTATAAACTACTTGAGCTGGTTGTCCAGACTCTCAGGTCCAGTCCAGGCCTTCAGCCAAGTACATTTTAGACTTATTACATCCAAGACTAAATACCCAGGATCAAACACAGAGCTGAGAGGTGGAACTGCCATCACTGGGCCACAAGATCACAGTCAATATGTATGATCAATCGCTGATACAATATGTATGATCAATCGCTGATACCTGATCAATAATCTGCTTGATGTTGACCTTCAAAGGAACAATGGAGCAAAGAACAAGAAGAGTCCAGAAGAGGAAGAGGAGGACGGATGATCGAAGACCCTTTATTCTTTCCACCTGAATTATAACAACAGCCAGAACCTGAGGAACGAGGAGGAGGATGAGAAGGAGGAGTTAAATCTGATCACAACATCTACCAGGGTTAACCCTGGTATCCATGGAGACCAGTACCTGTTTGAAGAATTATGACGTACCAGCGTGAGGCTCCGAACCATCGGACCCAGCAGCATCAGAAGGTGCTTGTGTGTCTCGTCGTTTTCCTTCACCACAAAGTAAAACATCTCAAGAAGGCCAATGGAGGCCAGACTGAGACCGAGGAGCTAAAACCGGGGCCACAGAGACCCACGTTAGTCCGGAGAGACTCAATAACTTAGACCAAGATTAGACTAATTGGCACGTTAATCTATAATTCCCCATCCCAGACCAGATTCTTACCGTCTTGCTGCAGCACAGCTTGGACAGTGGAATAACACCTCGGTGGGAGCGGAGCAGCAGGTACAGCAGGTAAAACGGAGAACAGGTCCACAGGTAAACACAGGGGAACCACACCAGGACAGTGTGCTGGAAACACTGGGTCAGGTCTGGTTTGGAGGTGTACCAGGTCAGGTTCCAGTCCTGAAGACAGAAACAGAGTTAAGACTGATACAGACAGTTCAGGGATGTTTTGTTTAAAGTTATACAAACGACAAACGTGAATTTATTAACAAAGGCCAGTCAACAAGGTCCAGAAAAGTCGGGAAATAGTCCAGAGTCCAAGATGAAGTCCAGAACAAAGTCTAAGACGTAGCAAGTCCAAAAGGTTCAGGAAAGAGTCTGGAACAATGTCCAAGATGCAGTCCATAACAAAGACAAACATTAAGTCCAAAACAAAGTCTAAGAAGTAGTACACCCAGAATAAAGTTCAGGAAAAGTGTCTGGAACAGTCCAAAAGAAAGTCCAGAATTAGCAACACCTCTTCAACCATGACACGGAGCCCCACAGGATCCAGCTCACACAAGACAAGACCGGGTTCACCAAAAGGAGATCAGCAGACAGTTTGTTATACTGTGACACTTAAATCCCTCTAATCCATGAATTCCATAAAGTTCAGGTCCACACCAAGTTCCTCTCAGCCTCCACTCACACACGTAGACAGATAATCTGAATAGTACAAGAACACACAAACACACACACACACACACACACACACACAAACAGGTTCCTGGTTCCACATCAAATCAGCAGCAGCTGTGCAGGTGTTTGAAAACCACCTGGTTACATTTAGTGACATCACAGGAAGAGGCTGTCTGAAGGTTTTTTGCTGATCCTTCTGAATCAGGGTCTAGATCAGGCTTCTGGATCAGAACACATGGTCTTAAAGGTTACTGATGCAGCAGGACATGTTAATGAGTTTGTCATTAAATCAGATGATTAATGTCCTTTTAAATGATAATATCACACAAATCCTGAATAGGAGACTCACCCAGAGAGGATCCAGTCCACTGACACTGCACAGCTCCTCCATCTCTTCTTCTTCTTCTTCTTCTTCCTCTAATTCTTCTTCTTATTATTATTATTATTATTATGTGGTCCGTTTCTGCTGCTGCTCAAAATTTTTGTCCGAAACAAAATGAAGTCTTATGTCTGATTGACCCACTGAAGATCTGAGGAGGGCGGGGCTAAAGAGTGTGTCACATGTTTAAACTTTAAACACACATGTTTATTAAATAACAGCAATTTTACTGTTTTAACTGAAGCACTCCACATTCAGTATAGGTGTGTGAGGAGCCATGTGTGTGTGTAAGAGAGAGAGAGAGCAGTATGTCCTATGTCCTTTGACACACATGTGACAAATAACAAAGTTCAGTCACTTTAATATTGTCAGACACTCTGTTTACACACAGATCAGAGACTCTTTAAACTGCAAAACTTTAGTTGTTCACATATTTACATGTTTAGGGGGTTTTGTTTTCTTCATATTTCATTGACATGATATATGTACATTATTTTTGTTTGTTTATATAGTAGATAATACTGTTAGTCTTCCTATCAAATAACTAAGACAAACAAGATGGCAGCAGTTTCAGGGATTTGCAGGTAAATGGCAGGAAGTGTCAGTTGTCTTGGTAACGGGAAGAGGAGGAACTAGCTCCATCTTTGCGCTGGAAAAAACGGTTTTAATAAGACTTACTTACTGATGACATCACTGAAAGACACACTTTTTAACTGACACCCACCAGAGGTCTGTAGCCAACGCCCACTGGTGATGGCGCTGCCTCCTCAGAGAACGGTGCACTCTGATTGGCCCCTGTGACACTCTGTGGGACACAGACATTCCAGTTCAATTCCTGTCCCGTTTGTCTGTGCTTCCTCCCTTACATTATTTCCTTCCTTCCTTTCTTCCTTACCTCACATCTGTAAAAGGTATTTCCTCTGTGTGCCTGGTGATGGAAACACTGGGCTCCACCAGCTGCTTCCTGTACACACACACACACACACAAACAGATGAATAAATAAGTTATTTATTAAATATGTCGCCGTGGTAACTAATCACTAGATGATAGGTAAGTATTGTTTAATGTAAGTTAAGAGTCTAAATTTGCTGTGCAGTGCTCAACAGTCTCCTGTAGGGGGAGCACCAAATAAGACTTGTCTTTTCCCAAATCTAAATATGCAACAATTCAGCAAAGGATCTTAGATTAGCATTTTAGCACAAGGAAGCCCAATCTCTTTTCTTACACACACACACACACGCACACACTTACTCTATGTGTTGCCGCAGAATCACATCTGGACTCCGCCTACAAAGAAATGCATTAGCATTAGCATTTGCCAAAATGGCTATATTTTATTACTGGGCTAAATTGTTAGCATGGTGTAAAGTAAGGAATTAGCATAAGCATTAGCATTAGCACTGGTCATCCACTTCACCAAAGCTTCCACATACAGGTCTCTGGTCATCATGGCGACCAATGCTAAATGACAACATAAGTTACATGTATCAATAATGAATGGCTTCAAATCACCGGTTATTTCTTCTTCTGTGTCGCTGCCGCTGCTTGTGTTGCCACGGGAACGAGAACTCTTTATAAAATGAACACTTTGTCATTTTGTTTTCCTCTGACTTACTATATTTCAGTAAGTATTTTTATCATTTCATTGTTCTTTCTTACTTTCTTGTGAACTGAACTCACCATCTAGGCTTCTGCATCGCCTGAAACAAAAACAGGAAAGGTTAGTTAGTTAGTTAGCTACCTTGTTCAGTTGTTAGCTAGTTAACTCATTTGTTTGATAGTTGGTTAGTTAGTTAGATCAGTTGTTAGCTAGTTAACTAATTATTTAGTTGTTAGCTTGTTCAGTTGTTAGCTAGTTAACTCATTAGTTAGTTAGTTAGCTCGTTCAGTGGTTAGCTATTTAGCTCATTTATTTGACAGTTGGTTGGTTGGCTAGTTAGCTTGTTCTTTCATTAGTTAGTTGGTTGGCTAGTTAGTTGACAAGTTAGTTAGTTAGTTAGTCCGTTAGTTGGTACACTTACCTCTGTGATTTTCCATCTTTGTCCTCTTTGGTTGTGGGCGGAAACCTTGGGTTGAACAGGCCCCTGAAGACAGATTACGTTCACATTTATGCACATTTATGCTAGAGTCGGATGTCTATGTTAATAATAAAACACCTAACTTCCTGTTTCACCTGGCAGGGTTGCCGCTTTCCCATGGTGCACTGGGCTTCACATGATCCTCCAGCATGCTCTCACCTGCTAACAGCAGGTGGCGCTGTCTGTGTCTTCACTGGCTCACTGCTGACACTCTATGATGTGTGACTGGTTGAGAGAGAGAGAGAGAGAGAGAGAGAACAGGGTGACGTCAGTATGATCATTAATTCTAAAAAGTTATGAAAATATTCACATTAAAACAACAACAGTGTACATACTGGGTTGTTTTGGTCTCACACAGAGATCTTCTGTTGTTGTTTTGTATATTCCGACGTAATGTACTTTTGGTGTGTGTGTGTGAGACGGGACATGCAAATACTGTGTTTGGACGACGGTTATATATTCTATAGACTCTGGGGTAACTGTGGTGTAAATGCTGGAACGAATTTCGAAGTATAAATATGTTAATTTTGTGTTTGAAATGCAACCGTGATTTCCATGAGCCTTATGTAACGGCGGTGGGAGGGTTAGTAGGTCACTAACCGGACAGTAGGTCACTGTCCGGCCATTGTCAATTTGTAATGTTTGATATGCTGATATTTACATTAAAGTTGACAGTATTACCCTAATAGTCCTAATTGGCTGATATCCTGACATTACCATTGATATAAACAGTGTTATTCTAACACCCTGGGGGGGGGGGGGGCAGACAGGTCATGTATAACAACAGCGCAATTATTCAGTGAAATATATTATAATGTACTGTTAAGCTGCTTCTTGTCTTTCAGAAAATGGCTTTTGCTCCCACTTTCCGCTTCGAGCACTCCTCCAATGAGCTCACCCTTCGCCCTTCTGCAGCCGCGGTGGCCCTGGCCACAAAATTCCGCCAGCAGACCACTGCCAGTGTGCGGAAGATACAGAGGCTTGATCTCATTGAGGCGCAGGCGAGGGCTAGAGCCTGTCAGAAGGGGGACGGCTCTGACCAAATGGTGCTGGCTGAGACCGAGCTCCAGTTTGGCCAGTACTATGGCCAAACCTTTCGGTGGCTGCTGGGAAATGATGTGAGGTACGCCGTCTCCATATTGGCGTCCCACCAGAAGGAGACAGAGGAAGAGCTGACCATGAATACGCCCCTCATGTTAAACAAGGACTCTCTTGCCTGCTACGCAAGGCTTTTCCCACCCATGGTGACAGCCGTTGCCAGGCTTGCGTTGTGGGAGAGCTCCAAGCAGGTATGCCAAGTCGTTCCTTCCTGCAGCTGTTAGACTGTACAACAAACACTGCTCACAGTAGACCACACATAACCAGGCTTCCACGTGCAATATACTGTACATTTTCACAAGTGCAATATACCTATACATATTTATACTGCAAATATCCAAGTCCATACTGTTTATATTCTGCTGTTTATAAAGTACATCCTACATTCTATTTTTAACTAATTTTTTACAGTCAAAGTGTTAACATCTTTGTATATTGTAATTTTCTTTTTTGGTCATGCATGTTTATTACTTATTATCTTTATCTTTACTGTCTTGCTGCTGTAACAATGCAAATTTCCCCTCTGCGGGACAAATAAAGGACTATCTTATCTTATCTTATCTCTTCAGAGTACAAGTGAGGTGGATGATACGCTGTTGGGGTTTGGTGTGCACGCGCACCATTCGTACAAGTCCTTGTACAACGCGAGGGACCGGGAGAGTCGAACGTAAGTAGTGTGTGTGTGTGTGTGTGTGTGTGTGTATGTACTGCATGTGTGTTTGTGTGTTGATTTTGTGTGTTTTTCTTTGCTCTGATACAGCTTTGTGGATTGGTTACGCAAGCACAAGCAGATAGGAGCTGGGTCCAGGATGGATGCCTTCCAGAAGTATGTGCTGGCCCGGGACAAAAAATCAGAGCCAGCACACAGACTCCCACAGCCAGGTAACTGCACTGCCTACAAAACAGCCTGTGGGGTGCTTTCAACAGTACACCAGTGCTTCATCAGTGCATGTTGTCCTTTGCCACCAGGCACCTCCTCCTCCGACCCATCTGACGCCGAGTTGTTTGCCGCTGCCGCCAAGGTCGACTCTCCCACGAAGTGTACATTTTGATGTGAATTCACTTGTAATGCACTTGTAATGCATCGCCCTAACACTGAGGTGTGTTGTCAGGCACGTCCAGGGACACCCCAACAGCTGTGGTCCCCTCTTCCTCTCTCCTCCTCCGAGCAGCCACTGGAAGGGCCAGGGCCAGGACTGATGGCTCCTCAGAAACCTGCCTCCGGCAAAGAGGTATGTATGGTGTCTGTGTGTGTGTGCGTTTGTGTGTGCGTGCGTGTGTGCGTGTGCAGTGCCGGCCCAGAGTAATTTGGTGCCCTAGGCAAGATTTTAGCTGGCACCCCCTTGCATCGCAGCAGTCAATTTCACAATCAACTTTCATACAATCACAAAGAAACTGCATGTGTGTATTCAATATTTTATTTCTTTGAGTAAAAAATATCACACCAAATAAAAACAGTGCAAGCTATCATTCTTTTTGGAGTACATAAGCCAGCTCCTTTTGATTTTTTTCCCATTAACTAAGACTCTTTTAAAAAAGTCATGTTGACACCTTCTCCCATCGTTGTTTTGGGGAAATGTGTAACTGTTTTTTGTTTGAAATGGTCCTCTGTGAACTAACTCTCTTCTTACTTTGTCTGTAAGAGATGGCCAGTCAGCAGGGTCTATAGGTGCAGCCTTTCGTCCTGATGCTGTGTCACTGGGCGTGGTACTGAAATATTTGAAGTGCATCTGAAGAGAGAAGAGAAGTATATGTCACGACAGCATGTTACATTTTAATAAAAAAAACAGATGCTTGGTGTGCTATACATGAGACTAATATAGACTAATAATGAAAATGTGATGAGATTCATTCAACTTTATTGTCATTGCAATGCAATTCAGTCTAACCAGAGTGCAAAAACCAGTAAAGTGCAGTGAAATGAATATATATGTATATATAGCCATGAATGATATGGGAAAGCTAAGGTATAAAATATTAACAGTAATACACTTTAACTGCACTTTAACACTGATGTAAACGTTAACAAACATAAACTGTGACACATAAAACAAAAGGCTTACAACTACCCTATTACAAAGGGGATGGACAACTAA
Source organism: Solea solea (assembly GCF_958295425.1). Lineage (NCBI taxonomy): Eukaryota > Metazoa > Chordata > Actinopteri > Pleuronectiformes > Soleidae > Solea > Solea solea. Next base: position 18,303,734 of record NC_081152.1, read on the forward strand.
AAGCATTTTAACTGACATACAAGCAATACAAGTAACATTAACACACGTCGACTCAGCTATTTATTGATTATTAAACAATGTTGCTATGGTCCGAAGTAAGCTAGCAAGCTAACACTCTGCTCCAACAACGGTAACTACGATGCATTAAACTATTAATTTCATGCACTTCATCACATTGACATTACTGTACCTCTATCTTTTTCACGTTTTCTTCCTCTTCTTTCCTTCTTTTCCTTCCTTGGGCGGCGGATGGCTTCAGTCTTTTGGACATAATTCCGATACAGTGTCATTAATCTTTTTCTTCGTCTCTGGGTCAGATTCAGGCAGCTGGCCTCTTGACCCCGCCCCCCTCACAGAGGGCAGGTACAGAGCAACGGCTCGTTGCACCCAGAAAAAAGGCTTCTGCCTTATTTAATAGTCTTTGCTATGACTTTATGTTGCTGTGGGCTTATATAATATTTCGAAATAATAGTAATAATGGCAGAAGACAGAAGTAGTATTTATATATATATATATATATATATATACACACACAGCGCCGAACTGTAGATCACTTAAAACTACTTAACAATCCTAACAACATGGGCTTATCTCCAACAACTACCAGGGAAACCTCTATATTTAACAGGAGTCTTTTAAAGTGGAGTGGTGTATTTAGGGACAGCGCTGCTGATCGCGAGCCACAGACTGCTGCTGCTGTAGTCTGTAGAGTAGGAGGCTGTACTCCGGAGACGTGTGGACAGAAATCAAGCCGAATAGTGCCAAATTGTAGATAAATTAAAACTACTTAACAATCCTAAAAATGTGGGTTAATCTCCAACAACTACAGAAGTGTGGCGTAAAGTCACTAGTCACTTGCATGTTTTGGGAGAATGTGGCTTAATAAGTAACTAAAGTTAAAACAAAAAAGTAAGAACAAGATAGAAAGGAAAAGTTGAAAACAAAGCAGGAGCGACTGGAACAGGCTGCATACGCCACGACGCATGCGCACATTCTATGGTCCTTCTAGTCTCCATCTTTTCCTTTGATCTTTCTTTCTTTCTCCTTGTTTCTCACTCTCCTGTTGTCCATCATTAGGTTCGTTCCCTACATCTTGCTTGGCACGGTCTTCGTGTAAACATGTTGGGTGCTTCTTTTTACATTTGTCACACACACTTGAGTAGTGTCCTGCCTTTAAACATCCAAAACACAACCTTTTCGATTGCACAAATTGACTCGTCCTTTTGTCGTTGTGCCAATAAACTTTCTACATGTGTAAATGCTATGATTTGGCTTCTCACAAAACACACACATCTTAACTTTTTTCTTCAGAGCTGCTTGCTAACACCTTCACACCAACACTACGAGTCTTAGGTGTCTTCATCACTAGACTTCAGAGCATAAAGTGACGTAACAGGGTTACAAGCAATTTTGGCTTCCTTTGTGACAAATTGGACAAAATGGTTGAAGTTAGGGAATGTCTTACTTTCTTCTTCTATCTCAATGACTTTTCTGTTCCATCTGGCTGTTAACCAATCAGTAAGCTTGGTGAGCATTCGTTGGTTTTCACCACAGTCACAGTCAGTCAAGATTTCAAGACTCTTAATTTGAGACATTGCTGCTTGACATTCTCGAAGAAAGTCTGCAAAATCTCTTAGTTCATCGCTGTTCTTGGGTCCTATCTTTGGCCATGAGGTTAACTTATCCCTGAAGGCTTTTGCAATCACAAATGAGCTTCCATACCTTTCTTCAAAGATCACCCATGCTGATTGGTAGGCTGTATGTGTGCCTAAAAGGAAGTAACCTTCAATGGCTTTCTTTGCAGGTCCTCCAACATACTTGCGGAGGTAGTAGACTTTCTCATTCACTGGATGTTCTGCCTGCCTATTAGTGTTTGAAAGGACATTTTCCAGCCTTTGTACCTTAAAGGGACTCCAGTGAAAAAAGGCTCTGGTACTGGGAGGGCTTGCATTGATGGACTCTTGTGGATATATGGTAGGTTGTGGTAGTTCCACTGGAGGAGTGTTTCTACGTCTGCTGTTGGGCCCTGAACAACTGCCACCTGCTGATATGGCAGGTTGTGGTAGTTCTACATCATGCACTGGAAAACCTGCTGGGTTTAGGTGCAGGTTTGTCCCGTACAAGGTTGCAGTGGAGCAACTCTGAAAGCTCTTTGTCTGAGCCCACTTCGTGTTCAAAAACTTGCAGTCGAGCCCTTGCAGCTTTCATCTTTTTAACTGTGTCTAAACACTCAATTTTCCTGTGCTTTTCTTCCAATGCATGTTTTTTGGCTGACTTTCAAGCTCTTGTTGTTCACGATCCATCCAAGACCCTTAAAGTAGCTTGGGCTGCGGCTTCTTGTTTCTTTACAGAGGACCGGCTTGAATGTCTTGAAGTTATGCTTGAGTGGCTTGTAAACCTTGAACTTTTTTTACTAAATGAAAAACGTATTATTTACATGAAAGCCTGAGGAACTGTATGGCTGACTTTGAAGGCAGCTACAAATATATATATTGATTTATATTCCCTTCTGTGTCTTGTCTCGCTGCTAGTTCTTTGATGTTCACAGCTTACGTTCAGCATTCTTTTCCACAGCCACAGCCATAGTCATGGTCTTTACGTGTATTGAAACTTGCCTGCCTTTTTTGACCATGCCTTTTTGCCTCACGTTTTACAACGGAACTTATAACTTTGCGATAGAAGGTCCGATCTTAACCAAACTTGTGGCGATCGATGATGGGCCCTTGCTGAAGATGCCTATGCAAAAACAGTCACGTTTGTAAACATCACCTCCTGGTGGTGGCAGAAAATGTACTTTACGATTTCAGGAATAACTTTTACAGAGATGATCGTATCGGATTTTTGCGACAAAAAAACAAACTGCTACAATTTTGCGAATCTTGGTCCAATCTGAACCAAACTTGCTAGGATTGATGATAGTCTGGCCCTGAAGAGGTCTATATAAAAATATTCACTTTCAAAAACAGCGCCCCCCGGTGACGGCAGATAATATGGCGTCTGGTATTTGAATAGACTTGTTGTAGAGCTTTTGTGCAATCACCTTCAAACTTGATGAGGTCACTGTGAACAAGTTGAGGAGCTTAAGTTATGAAACGTTTTTTAAAATGTCGAATGGCGTATGAGATAGGGGGCGCCAAAGTTGATGATAATTCATATTTTTCACAATAGAAAGTGAAATTCTTATAACTTCGTGATGGAAGGTCTGATCCCAACCAAACTTCCTATGATTGATGATAGGTAGTTCCTGAAGACAACTATGTTGCTGAAAACAGTACATTTTTATAACAACGGCTCCTGGTGGTGGCAGAAAATACAAAAAAAAAAAACTGTTACAACTTTGCCAATCCTGTTCCGATCTGAACCAAACTTGCTAGAATTGATGAAAGTCCGGCCCCGAAGACGTCTATATGAAAATATTCAATTTCAAAAACAGCAGTAACTGCAGACAGAATTACACTTACATTTTTTGATTCTGCTCTAACAGGGATTGTTGTATCCACTTGAAACTTGATATGTGAGACCTCAGACCCGTCCTGAACATGTCTGTAAAAGATGACCTCCCCACAGGAAGTAGAATGCCCGAAACAGGAAGTAAAGTCTAACATTGTCCTATCTGCACAAAACTTGATATGTGAGTCAAGGGATTTTCCCTGAACACGTTTATGGACACGCCTTTGACCCAACAGGAAGTCGGCCATTTTAAACAGGAAGTGCCCTTTAACTTAGCCATACATTGTCCGATCTGCACAAAACTTGATATGTGAGACAAGGAAACTTCCCTGAACACATTTACAGACATGCCCTTCACCCAACAGGAAGTCGGCATTTTAAACAGGAAGTGCCCTCTAACTTTGCGCAGTGAGGCCGCTGAAAATAACTAGGACTGCGGTGAATGAACGGGAGATTAACGGGAGACGAGGTAGAGGAGCCTTCGAGCTTGAACCCGTTCAGAACCGTTTGCGGTACTTTTTTATGATTATTGATCTTACGTAGGCGTTGAACAGAGAGACTCCATACATCTGCAGAGAGCTGCACAGAGACAGGAAGAGAGTCAGAGCCTGAGGGCGAGAGACACTGCTGCACAGAGAGAAAGAGAGAGAGAGTTTGTAAATGTGTTTGTTTATCTTTGTCATAAATATGTCTCTGTATTTCAGGGCAAAGCAGGCGACCTCAGTGGACGTCCTGTTGAAGCTGCAGGTGAAACTGATGCCTGTGAACAATCAGTCATAATCAGTCAGACATAAAAATATCAAAATATCAGATGAAAGTTATTCATATGTAGATGAAGTCATTTTAAACGTCACCGTGTTTTTTCATCCTCGAGCTTCGTCGGATCCTCAGCGTAAAATTTCACGCCAAAGTAAAAAATGTAAGGAAGCCCAACTGAGACAAAACAGTCAAAAAAGAAAGTTCATTTGAAAGTTCATTTAAAAGTTCATCAGAGTGAGAAACGTATGGAGGCTGCGATGCTGTGAAAGCGTCTTTGAAGGATCCAACCAGTTCTGAAACAAGCAGGTTTTCAAACTTTCAAACTTTATTTAAAAAAAACCAAAAAAAACACCTGCTTCAAAACGGCCGCCGCCTTTGAGGATTTCTGGGGGAGGGGGAGAAATGTTGGTGAGCGACACCACAATTCAATGTGTGTGTGTGTGTGTGTGTGAAAGAGAGTGTAAACAGACAGGAAGTGCTCACTCACCTTTATGCCTTGCTCTGCCGTCAGTGGGAATTTCATCTCATCCAATAGGAGGACTTCTCCATAGAATTCCTCCCGGTTGCCACGGAAACAGGCCATCTACCTGCAGCAGACACCAACTATTCAGGAGCCTGAAGAAATCACTGAATCGTCACATCGTCCATGTTTGTTTGTTTGTTTATTGTTGTCATTGGTCTTCATTTCCTAAAAAACTATTCTCCAAACACAACAAACAACAGATGCATCATGGGAAACAAGCAGTTTCTCTCCTTCCCTTCCCTTCTCACCTTCGTCTCTCCCCTTCCTTCTTTTCCAGTTTCTCTTTTTTTCCTGTTGTCTTGTTGTCATGGAAACAAGCCCCTCCCCCACACGCTCCATTTTTTGCAGAGATGACCTCCTCACCCACCGCTCAGTCTCAACGTTTCTTTTATTGTGATCGGAAATTAAATATTTAAAAGTTTATAAAATATTTTTTTTAAAAACCACTAAATATTAACAGATTATGACATTTAAAAAAAAAAACAGACGGAAGAACAACTTTATAATGTTTATTTTGATTTTTCACAGCTTATCAAAATTATTTATTTGGACGTTCTGCTCTCACCTTCAAAATAAATCACTATCTCTAATAAACTTTTTCAGAATAAAAGCCTCAACTACACATACTGTAGTTGTAATCTTTAAAATATAGGACTTCCTGTTTAATTAAATAAATGGAAGAAAAAAACAATTACAATTGCTTCAGATTAAAAGCCCTCACACTATAAAACCCTGGCTTCAAATGTGGACTTTCAAACTAAAAGCAGGCAGAAACAATCAATGGCTCTTGTTTAAAAAAAAAATTAAATAAATGTCATTTTAAATTGATTTTTAATGATAAATAGTGTTATTCATGTGTCACACTTTATCATTAATAAATAGAAACATAATCTCTAACATTAGAAATACTAAAACAATCAATGAGGTTTTAAAAATCGTATTTTTCAAATAAACATTTCATGATAAATAAATTCTACGCGTTACATTTTACTCATAAATAAACTTTTAATCACTGATCACATGAAACATCTACTGGGACAAGTCGCTCAGGCTCCGACTGGTGGAGAGGAAACTGTCTATGAAGCTCGGCACCTGAAGACCCGTCACCACGGTGATACCGCCACACCAGACCTGCAACGCAGTATCAGTGGAGTATTTGTAGCATAAAAAAATTGTATATCACAATATATGTTAGTATTTTGCAATATCGTGATTATATCGTATTGTGACTTAAATATCGTGACATTATTCTCAACCATAGTACTGCAGTACTTCTTTGTTGGTATTGTAGTATTAATGCAGTAACAGTACTGCAGTGTTTCTGTCATATTACTGTACTAATTATACGTACAGAGTTAGAGTAGCATCAGCGAAGTACTCACAGTGAAGGCGGGGACGAGCGGCTGGCTGAACTTTGTTTTGAAGGAATGGAGAAGCCGACGTTGATCGACATCGATGAAACATAAATCACCTGAAACGCAAATGTGAAAAGGAAACAAAATAAACAAGGCAACTCCGTGGGGTGAAGTACAAATAAAATAAAACCATGACATCACACAAATTAAAGGTTTATTTCGTACCATTGTCGTAGTCACAGTAGATTCCGATTCGCTGAGGCAGCAGCCAATCCAGCGCCTTTGCTCGGTTGTTGTGTTTGGCTGCTAACGAGTTCTGCAGCCACTGGCTCGCGTGAACGCACCATGAACCGGCGCTCTTTCCTAATTGGTCAAAGCGGCCCAAGCTGGGCCGATAAGCCACGCCCACACTGAACGACTTCCAGTCGGCCAAGAGGCGGAGCTCCCAGTAGTGGCAGCCGCCAGCCATCTCCTGGTCACCTAAGAGAATATTTCGACATTTTACCGTGTGAAGAAAATGATTATATTTATATGTTTTCAAAATAAAAGCCTCCAGTCTTTTCTGTTTTACCCAGCACTGTGTACGACTCTCCGGCAAATCTGTCGCGACCCGTTCGGTTCCCTGCCTTATTGGGCGACGGTGTTGCACTTCTGCTGCAAACAAAATAAAATAATATAAATAAAAAAATTAAAAAAAGATGCAACAGACGACCGACAGAAGACGATTCCAGGGAACAAACGTGATTATAAAACAATGAGGTGGAAAAAGCCAATGACGTCAAAGCGAAACGATGAAGCTGTAAAACATGGATTCAAATATGAATTCAACGAAACCTCTGCAGTTTACTGAAAGAGACACGTTTTCCCAACAATGTTTCTGTGCCACAACATTAACCTTAATGTGAATTTTCAAAATAAAAGAATTTAAACGAGACTGGTCTCAAAAAACAAACATGAAGGTTAAATAAATGTCATCGAATTATCAAATAAACACTGATATGATGTCAGCAGTGATGCAGGCGCTGCATGGGAGGAGAGATGGGTGGATGGAGAGAGTGAGTGGTGAAACAGTGGTCGCTAAGCAACCGGTTGTCAACAACGGTTTTCTACCTGAGTTTGTCGAAGAGGACGCAGTACGGAGACTGAAGAGGGATAAAAATACGACATCACGTGACCTGAGCGTTCTCCATTATTTACATTTGTGCAAATACACTGATGACTGGTCGTCAGTGACACGTCTCCTCACCTGTTTTTGCAGTCTTTGGCTCTGAGTCTGGGGTCGTGACCTTTGACCCGCTGAGGCTCCCAGGTCACCGTGTCGCCGTGAACCTTCAGCTCAGCGTGAGCCGTTGCCGCGTCAAAGCCGAAGTTAAATGCTGCGAATTCAAGAGCATTAAAGAGTTCTTACAGTGACGTGTCCCGCCGTCACTTGCTCATTCATGTGCTCACTCATTTATTCACCTCTGGTTTCCATGGCGACAGGCTCAGAGAATTCTCCGGCAGCCGCTTTGTTTTTTGCTCGCACGCGAAACATGATGAAGCGGGAATCAAACTTCAGATCTGAAAAACATCATTTTTGATCCTTAAAAGTTAACAATAATTCACTTTAGTAAATGAATAAAAAAAACAATCAATCAGTTATGAATTCTTAAGAATCAATACGCTTCCGTCACGCTAACACTTTCCTCACCTGAGATGGTGACCTGGGAATCTCTGATGTCACAGATTTTTTCCCAGCATGCCTCTGCTGCGGCTCTCGCCGAGCTGTCGTGGCTCGCTTTACGATATTCGAGTTCGTAGCTTTTGATTGGTCCGGTGAAGTCATCGTTGTCACCCTCGTCAGCTGGTCGCCAGGCAACGGTGACGTTGTTGTCACAAACGACACATCTGGAGACGTCGATCTCTGGAGGTCTGGGAACTGTAAAAAAAAAAAAAAAGATAGAGATTTCATTGATAAGTGATTAGGTGTGTGTATGTTAGCGTGTGTGTTGACTCACCTGGCAGGAATTCAAGTCGCTGAAGCCCCGCCCTCTCTGCGCTGAAGTCGACAGTGAACTGCGCCATGTTTTCGGACACAGCCGGACGAGTCGTCAGCCGAAACGCTGGCGCCATGGTCACCCTGGCAACGGGAAGGGCGCAGGTCCCATTGGATTGGAGGGGGTCCAATGTTAGCATTCGGGGGCAGGATTGGTATGTTAGGGGCGGGGTTAATGTGTTATGGGTTGTGGTTGTGTTAATTGGGGCGGGGTTAACATGCAAATAATTGAAAGCTGTGATTCATTAATAAAGCTTAACATTAGAAGCAAAACAAACAAAACAAATGACAATGTTACAGAAAAGAAAAACAGAATATTGATACGCTGTTATTATATCTGGTGACATGGCATATTGATTTATAATTGATTGACATGTCAGGTGATTGATTAACAGGTAATACAAACCGTTCTTTGATTTGTTTTGCAGCCTGAAAATAAAGACAAAATATCAATAATCAAAAATTTTATTTATGTTTAAATGTTTGTTCACAATATTTGAATTTTTGTTTTTGTTTTTTCTAACCGTGAGGAATTCTTCTTCGGTGGTGATGCCGAGTGTTTTGTTTGCGAACTCCAGCAGCTGCTCACACGACTGCAGAGCGACCTTTCCCTCTGACAGCTGCTCCTGAAAAACAACAAAAATGTTTTAAAAATAATTTGAAAATTTGAATTTCAAAAGCAAAATGTAGTTTGGAAACTTTTTGATGAGCTAAACCAAGAAACATTTAATCAACAATATATAATCTAATCTGAAAATCAAGAAAACATCGGATTCCGCACCTGAAGCTCCGCCTCCTTTCTGTGCTTTTCCTCTCTGATGATGTCACGCAGCTCCTCACCTCTCTCGTGGAGGGCGGAGCTCAGCAACTCAAGCTCCTCCTCCAGGTCTGTCATCACCTTGCAGGACTCCCTCTGATTGGACAAAGTTTACATTCAGTTTTTAAAGGCTCATTTTCTGATGCCTGATGTTTCCACCTCATTCCCACTTCCGAGTTCCAGTGTAAATGGAACGCAGCATTACTGTAATTCAAAGCTCCGCCCCCCCTCACCTGTAGTCCCACCAATGTGTTGTCAACCGTTTCCAGGAAGTTCTGTAGCTCTTCATTTTTATTGGCTAACGTGCTAATGATCCTGCGAAGAGCTTCCTGTTATCCCAAACAGACAAAAACAGCAGATTATCATCTTATAATCAATATGAATATTGACTCAATGAATCCAGACAATGTTTAACATCACATGATCTGTTACTGAACACACCCGTGCTCACACTTAGCATGCTAACATGTGAAATGGGTTGTTTCTTGTTTTTTATTATTTTGAAATTCGTTTCTGATTCGTTTCATTCCATCTGCTGTCTGTGACGTCATCAGTCAACACGGCGAAAGGTAATGGTGTCACGTGACCTTTCACCTGCCTAATACCTAATTATTATTGATAACATATATCAGTTTTTTAGAGTTAGAGTTAGGTGGAGTTACACTGACAGCAAAGAGAGTGGTTGAATTACGTCACGTGAGCACATGATAATCAATAACTTCATGATCAACGACATTGACTGGACCAGAGAGAGAGAATCCGCAATTCAAAGTGATAGTCACTCAACCGGAGAGAGAGGGGAAAGGTCGAGAGACTTGAATAGACAGCTAACAGTAAGCTAACCTCCGTCCTCCCTCCCTCTCTATACATTTACTACGTGTCCCGCCCTCAGCAGGCTGATCAGATATCGATCATTAATCGATTAGAATCTTACCTTTTGACTGTCCATGATCAGAGAGAGAGACGGGGGGCACAGTCCGGAAGTGAAATCATACGTCACAGGCTCAGTTCACGTCTGCGCTGTCAAAATAAGAGGTTTGATGGGGGAAAAACTGAATACCGGTGTTTTAATACGTTAGTGACATCAACGTAGAAGTGATTACTGATCATCTTCAGTTGAAGAAAAACAAAATTGTGTAACAATTCACGAGTTACAGTCGCCTTCAGCTGGTCGGTCACTGCTGTCTACATGAGCCTTCAAAATAAAAGCCCATAAAGCTGATGAGATAGGAAGTAGCGTTGTCCTGGGGGGGGGCACTTTCACATTAAAAGCTCGGCTCGCCACCAATAAAATAAAAGCATATGGACATAAGAGCAGAATAAAGCTTCTGTCTTCCAGTGACTTTTTGATCACTTATTATTATAATTTTCAGTTCAAAATTCAAACCCAACTCATAGGAAAGCTGAGATACACAGAGCACTACACTTTCAAAATGTCATTCGTCTAAAGTAACAGAAAATGAAAAGTCATTTCTGGACACTGAGTATATTAGTAACAGATGTGACTGACAGTTTAATTAATGGGCTGCATCCTTGAAAGTCTCATGTCAGGAGAAGGACACACATTTAAAACGTACACTTTATGCTTTGAATGAAAACTATAAAAACAAACAGTCTGCTCCTAAAGAATTTTATTGTTTCAACATTTCACCAAAACCTTCTGCCTTTTTCTTCCTCGAGAAAAATAAAACAGTGAAAACCAAACGTAAGTTTTTTTTGGCAAAAATCTTTTTTGTTTCATCATGTGCTTTTAACGGGTTTACAGCAATAACTTATGTTTTACAGTGTTATTCATTTCCAAGGCAACACAGAGCGGGTAGTTTTCAGCGACAAACAAGACTTTCAGATTAAGTCCTTGTGTTAGAGTGAAAAAAAATTACTTGGAAGGTTAAAAAACATTTTCAATGTTTATGTGATTTCTCTCATTACATTCGACACGTTCGTTAAATATCATCACCAAACTGTTATCATCTTATTACACAATGGTAACTGTCATCATTAGGGGTTTGGGCGGGGCCATGCAGGGACACAAACGGAGAGGGTGGGGCTAAGCGCTACATGTAATTTAGTGGTATAAAAACATAAAAAGTTCTTGTTTTAAAGTTTCCTCTCATTGGCTGAGGAAGCGTGATTGACAAGTGAATACAGCCAATGACAGGAGAGGGACGGGGCTAGCACTTAAATACAGACTCACTTCCTATACACATTTCTTTCTCCATATTTACACTGTGTGGGCTTTTAATTTAGTCCAGATTCTTCACACTGATGTTACGATGTAAGAGCCGCGCTCCCCACCACCACCACCTGCACCAGCACCGCCCTCTCCACCCTTCGGCTCCCGTTTTTTGGTGACGGGGGTGGGGATGAGTGAGGGTCGTGTGGGTGTGGTCGATGATGATGTCGTGCTAGCTGCTGTGGTCGTGGTGGTGGTGACATCCATGCTGCTCTTCCTGGGACTTGGCGTGTAGTTGAAGGGGCTGACCCTCGCCGCGACGGCACCACTGCGCTGCTGACCGCGCTGCTGCTGCGGTGGCGGTTGTTGTTGTTGTTGTTGTGGTGGTTGGGACTGTTGGCGTTCAGGTGTCTTGTCGTCCAGACTCTCGCAGCTGTGGCGCAGGTTGAGATTGGAGGAGGAAGAAGAGGAGGAGGATGGGATTTTGGAAGGGGCAGGGCTATCAATGATGGGCGGGGCATTGGCAGCAGTAGGGGAGCGAGCTGAACAGGAAGAGGAGGAGCGCGGGTTGTTGACAGGACAGTCCTCCAGACGGACCCACACATCTTCTGATTTGTCAACAAAGTTGCGTCCGGCTGAAAAGTCTGCGTTACTCTTCGCCTTCCTCCACGTTCCCTTCATCCTCACGGCGCCCTCCTCCTCGCTCCTCCCCTTGTCACTGGATTCCGATGATGCCGACAATACTGATGATGAGCTTCCTGTCCGCTTCCACGTCCCAACACGCGGCAACGACGTTGAGTGCTTACCGCCAGCTCCTCCTCCTCCTGCTCCACTGTTTTCTCGCTTCCAGGTGCCGGTGCGGCTGACTCGTGATGATGTAACTTCCTGTGGGCGTGAGGGGCTCTCAGAGTGTGAGCGGTTAACGTCATGTCTCCGAGTCATTGGAGGGAGTGGTGCGTCAGGACTGGATGGCGAGTCTAATGCTGCAGCAGCTGCCGACTCTTCGAGCTTTCTCTTCAGTGTCGGACTCGGTGCTTCTTTGATGAAGGTCGACTGTCGCACAAGCGTTGGTTTCTCAGGCTCCGCCTTCTGCTTCTTTGCTGCAGAGGAGCTGCCGACCCTCGATGCCGACTCGCTCCTCGGGATGCCGCCAGCGCCACTCCTAGGTGTCGTACTCTGTTTGGCCGGTCTGGAAGCCGATGATGATGATGCACTTCCCGGAGACGCTGTGCGTGGCAGCTGTGACAGCTTCCCTCCTTTCTGATTGGTTGCTGAAGAGGAACGAGATGGTGTGGAGTCCCGTGACGAGCCACCTCCTCTGTCGTCGTTGCTGCCGGGAGCTTTGGCAGCAGCAGCTGCTCTAGGTTTACTCCGTCCCCTGGCCGCAGTCTCCGCCCTTGGCTTCCCTGTAATCAGACTCCTGTAAACCTTCTTCCCACCTTTTAATGCCTTTGCCTCTTCTTCCTCCTCCTTCTTCTTCGCCTCCAGCGTGCTGCGCTCGCCTGGCTTCAAGATCCTTGCACCTCGCTTTACCTCCTTTTCCTCCAACTCCTCTTCTTCTTCCTCTGCATTGTTTTTGGCAATAGGCAGGTGGAAAGGTGAGCCTACAGACTTGAGGGAGAGAACAGAGTCTGAGTCTGATGATGGTTGCCGGGACAGTGATGAGGCAGCAGCAGCAGCAGCATTCAGGCTGCTCACAATAGAGTTGGCACCTTCTTGGATTGCCTTCCAGTCAAATGACTCAGAGTCAGGAGAGGTGGGGCTTCTTGGTGCCTCTGGAGGCTCCTCCTCAGCCAGAGTGTTGTCAGCAGCTTTGGGAACAGGAAGTGGAGTGGTGACGGCGGCGGGCGCAGTGGCGGTGGCAATGGCAGCAGCTTTCTTCTTCTTCTTGGGCATGGCAGAGCTGATGCATTCCTGCAAGAGGTCATCCTCTGAGTCGATGCTGAGTGAGCTCAGAGATGAGTTTCTTGAGAAGCAGACGGGGGTGTCCTCCACGTGGAAGGCTTTGGGAGCGTAGCCACTACCTGCGGGGGGGCGTGGTTTTGAATCCGCTGTCTGTGAAGGGGGAGGAGACTTTGTTGCAGTTTTTCCTCCGTCTTGTTGCTCAGGAATAGGCGGAGCAAACTCCTTGTTGTTGTTTTCCTGGTCGATGTCACTCAGCGAGCTCAGCGATGAGTTCCTAGAAAAGCAGACGGGCGTGTCCTCGATGGCAAACTTCTGCTTCTCATCCGTCGTCATCTGATTGGTCGCAGGTTTCGTTCGTGGGAAAACGGCAGCCGTCTGCTGCTTCCTTTTCCTGCCTTCCTCTTCTTTTACTTTCTTCTCCTCTCCATCCTTCTCAACACTGCCTCCACAGTCTTCCTCATCAAAGTCAAGAGAGCTCAGCGAATCATTGCGTGAGAAGCAACACGGCGTTCCTTCGATGGGGGTGTAGTGTCGTGGTGAGTCGAAGGCAAAACCTGGTTTTGCTTTAGTCGCTGCTGCAGTGACAACATTATAAGCCGCCCGCTGGGGCATCGGTTTCACAGGTGACGTTGGCTTCTTCTTTTGCTGCTGCTGCTGCTGAGAGACAAGAGGAGGTGGGGCTGGAGGAGGAAGGGGAGGGGGGAGAGGAGGAGCTTGGAGGTGGTCATTGTTTGCTGCCCCTCTGATTGGTTTTCTGGGTTTTGCTTTAGGCATGGCGGCGCTGATGCACTCGGCGAGGATGTCATCACCATTCTCGCCTTCTGGAGCTCCAGTGCGCCTCCTCTGGGTGGCTGCAGGTGGCACCACAGGTATGACGGCATCTGGTGCCTCCTCATTGGGCGGAGAGTCGATGGTGAGGTCACTGAGGGAGGTAGCGGTGGAAAAGTTGAGGGGGGTTCCCTCCACACAGTAAACTCTTGGAACCTCCTCTGGCGGCAGCAGTGGTACATCCTTCCTCTGCTGTGATTGGGTGCGGGTTTGAGGTGGGAGAAGCTTGTAGACTGGAAGCTGGCTAGGTTTCCGTGGCACTGCTTGTTGCTGTTTCTTTGGTTTCCGTGATGACTTGGGCATGGCCATGTTGATGCAAGCCTCCAGGATTTCAATGTCATCATCGTCATCTGATTCGTCGAGGATGGGTTTTGCTGAATCCTCTTCTTTCTTCTCCTTGTCCCTGTCCTCCTCTTCCTCCTTTTTCTTCATCTCTGCGACGATGTATGGCTCGTCCAGGCTGAGCGAGCTCAGACTCGATGCTCTCGAGAAGCCGTGTGGCGTGCTCTCGGTGGCAAAGTGCAACAAGACGTCAGCACTGCTCTCCTGCTCGTCCTTCTTGGCCGCTTCCTCTTCCTTGGTCTTCTGCATCGATGGGGGTGGAGGAGGTGTCTTGGCCCGGCTTGGCGGCATGGTCTGTCCCGGGCTGTCAGGCAGGTCACTGGGACTCACCACGCCACTTGGGACACCGCTGCATGGCTCACTGGAGCGTACAGAGCTGGCGATGGAGGACGTAGAGAAGCTGTCCAATGAGCTGACAGACGTGCAGCGGCTAAACATCAGCGGTGTCTCCTGGGCATATGGCTGCTCTGGCGGGCTTTTAGGAGTCCTTGCTCCGGAGGAAGACGATGTCATATGGTGGTGGTGGTGGTGGTGGGCGTGGCCGTGGTGATGGTGATGACTTCGTCTGCCCCGTGTAGAAGGAGGCGCTGCGGTCTGGCTCTCTGCTTCTTTCTGCTGCCGCTGCTGTTGCTGCTCGAGAGCATCTTTTTCGCTGACAGGAAGGGTCGGATAGTCATTGCCACCGACTCCACTGATGACGCTTCCGCCTCTCCTCTTTCTCCCAATCATGTCGCCGTCCTCTTCCTCCGACGACGACAGTGACGACAGCGAGCTGCCTCGAGAGAAACAGATGGGCGTGTCCTCCACACAGTACGTCTGTGTCGACTCCTGGTTGCTTTTAGGAACCCCACGGTTGGTTGGAGGAGCAGTCGGGCGGAGCTTATTTGTGGTGGTGGGCTGAGTAGGCGCAGGAGAGGCAGTCGTGGTATCTTCAGACTTGAACAGTGGTTTGCGGGGGGCGTCGGCACCATACTTCAGACTGTAGTCGATCGGCTGCTCTGTTGTGGATTCACCACTGTAGTTGGATGTTGCGGAAACGTAGCGTGGCTGTGAGACGGACGCCATGCGGCTGCTGCCTGTTGCTGATTCGCTACCATCATTCCTTCTCCTCAGCCTCGTGTCCTGTCCCTCGTCTTCATCGCTCTCGATGCCGCCGCGGTGATTTGGACTCTGTCTCCCAGAGTTCAATTGTTCATCAGAGTACTTGAGGCTATAGTTTATAGGTGTGTCTAGCTCTGCACCGTCATCATCCGCCATGTGGTTAGCACTGCGGATTTTGTGGGCCAGGTCAGCCGGGTATTTCCTGTACACACAGCACTTGTTGGCACCGCTCTCGTCCGAGGAGTAAAGCGGCTCTGCTGACGGTTTTGTCTTTCCACGGTTCCCATAGCCGTCAGCACTAGTCACACTGTTCAGGCTGTCACTGGACGCTCGGACACTGGGCGGGAACACCGGCCGAGGGTACACAGTGTCCTCCCCCATCCTTTTCGATACATCTCCGTTCTTTGGGCTCGACAGCACTGGTGTGTTGGCATATGGACGTGTTGCACCTCCTCCTCCTCCTCCAGCACCATTACAGCCACGCCCCTTCCTGTGTGCAGCCTTCGGGCTCAGGTTGTCAATGTTGTCAAATGTCTCCGACAGCTGCTGCGCATCCAGCTCTTTCGAATAACGCCTTCTGTTTGCGGGCGTGCAGTGACGGGGCGCCAGCGCCTGGTGACACCACACTGGCATCCTTGTAGCGTGCCGGGCGGTTGGCCATGAGGTTGCGAAGGGCAGCAGCGCTGCCCATGGCAATCATTTTGTGGCGGGAGTGGATAAGGTTACGCAACATGCCCACAGCACTCAGCTCCCATAATGTCTCCTGGTCTTTGGCGTCTCGCGCCGACAGGTTCCAGAGTGTGCCACAGGCATTGGATACGATGGTCAGACTGTGGGATTTCAGGTGCTGCAGCAGTGTTGGCAGGCAGCCATGGTCACGGAGGATCTGTCTGTAAGACGACACAGAGGGAGCAGTGGATTATGGGTTGTCCACGGTGTTCTGTGTCATCCTATCTAGTTTTGTTTTTCTAGTTGGTTCTTACCTGTGCGTCTCATTGGTGGCGATGAGGCTCGACACATTGCGCAGGATGCCTCCGCCACTCTCGATGATGGCGAGCGTGTTGGTGTGGCTGCGGTGAGTCAGAGTTCCCACCAGGAATGCCAGCGCCCCGTCCACAGCGCAGATGTCGGCCTTGTTCTCAGTACAGTGTGCCGACAGGTTCCAGAGCGCGCTCAGTACGGACTTCAACGTCGACTCCTGAGCAGAGAACAAGAGACTGTGAGAGTGAGGTCCGGAACCCACTTAGAATAGACCCGCATCAAATATTAATTTACCTTCTGAACCTCGAGGGCACAGCCCATCAGCGCTCGCACACTGCCAACCTCACGCAACGTCTTCTTACTGTTGACATCGGCACGCCAAGACAAGTTCCTCAAAACGCTTGCTATCACCTGAAAATACACAAGAGTAGTTTACACCCACAGACTACAACGGTAACAGGTGACGAATCGTTGTTATGGTAACAAACCTGCTGCAGGTCTTCACTCTCAGACTTGAGCTGGGCCACCATCGCTCTCATGCAGCCCTTCATGGAGCACAGCGTGGCCTGATGGGAAACAATGACAGTTGATATGGAGTATTGATTATACTGTTAGGCCATCCAGGTCAAACATTGAACAGCAGAAGTGAAAATGTTTATTAAAAAAATAATTAATTAACATGTGACCACACTTATTGGCCACATCTCCAAAGGTGAGGTTGGTGAGCCCCATGCCGGCCATACCGTCGCAGAGTGACACTGTAATGGTCACTGCTCAGCCCGAACATCTCACAGTCGACTTGCAGCAGCTCAGCCACCGCCTGGAGACCGCCTACAGGGACGAGTGAGCAAGAGAGAGGGGGTCAAAATGCGTGCGTGTGTTTGGATGCGGTCAGAATGTGTGTCTCAGGTGGTCACTTACCAAGCTCGTTCATGGCATGGCGATGTTCTTCATCAAAAGACAGTTTCATGAGGACACAGACGGCTGGACAGATCTGATGTTCCACTGGAGATGGCACTGTGTCACACACACACACACACACACACACACTTAAGGTGTATTCACGCTGAAAAGGTGTTTAGAGTCAATGCACCCGTGTGATTTTAGGGAACAACTGTTCCGCGATTGGCTGGTGGGTGCATGACATCACTTACTAGGGTTGTCGTCCTGCTCGACACTCCTCTCGTGGTTCTCCTGCCAGCTCCAGCAGGCCTCGCAGTAATGACGCACCTGCTCCAGCAGATGGAGCACTCTGATCTCACGCCGCCTCGCTTGTCGTCGGGCTGACTGTGAACGATGTTGTGGAGCGCCGCCGACGCCCGTGCTCGGGCCTCCTTGCTGCCACGCGAGTTACCTGGGCGACAAGAAGATGTACCCGAATATGAACGACTGAATGAACGTGTGCATAAAAAGAAGTGGGAACACAGAGGAACCACGTGGTTACCTAGCAACAGTGAGTCCTTGTCATTTCCGTGCAGCAGCTGAATGAGAAGCGGGAGGCAGCCGGACTGACGCATGGCAATACATGAGTCTTGCGAACTTGACATGGCGAGGAGCGTTCGCGACATGTCGTCTTTGTCATGCGTCCCCAACATGGACAGAAGACTGTAAACCATCTCTACCTGTAGGGGGAGACACAGACACTACAGCAGTTATTGATCACTAATCACTTTCCACAGGGACGACATGGTGGCATGTTGGCGGTTACAAATTCTTGACCTTGGTTCCAAGGTGGCTGGTGATTCGTCGAGGCACAGAGTAGCTGGTCTCATTGACAGGCTCGTGGTCCAACCGGCTGCTGGCACTCTGGACAAGAGAAAAAAAAAAAAAAAGATTGAATCGAGATTCACAGAGGGAAGAAAAAGGATATAAGACAGACACTCACCTGAGCTGCTGCCAATCCACTGTTTTCACTTGGCCCCTGAGATCCCTCCACCTACAGAGAGACAGAGAAAAAGAGACTTAAAAACTATGTCAATCAGCTAAGTCACGTGATCACAGGAGAAACACAAGTCAACTCACCTGCAGTCGGGCTCCCAGTCTCAGGATGTCCTTTTCTATCTGCTGGATGCGAGCCACACGGGCCTGAACACACACACACACACAAACACACAATTGTTGGACACTAGAAGTCAAAGCTGTTCAGTGGCCCTTGACCCGTTTGACCTCTGATGGTACCTGAGCTCTCCTCTCCATCTCCTGGCAGGAGCCCAGCTGCTCCTCCATCGCTGAACGGATCTGACGAGCCTCAAACTCAAGCTGACGCCGACTCATGTCCGTCTGCAACGTGAACTTAAAAAAGAGACAAACCAGTTCTCACTGCCCGTGCTGTGGAAGCAGAAGAGCATCAGGGGAACTGCACTGTGTGTTTCTTACATTCTCTGTGAGCGGTAGACTGTCGATCCTCTTGGTCAGATTCTGCAGCTGAGCATAGTACCAGTCCTTCTCCTTCTCTTCCTTCTCCAGCTCCGCCAATAACAGGGACCTGTCAGCGAGCAACAGCCAATCACAGACAGCACATAGAGGGAGGGAGGGGGGGGGAGGGCAGAACAGCCAACAGCAGCATCCAATCGTAGAGCAATACAAAGAAACAGGAGCAAACTGGTGGCAAAAACAAGTGCCCTGTTAAAATTAAAGTTGTTTCCATGGCAACACAGTGTCGCCTGTTTCCCTGCAGCTTCCCCTGCTGGCAGCAGTTAAAATCATTCACACTCTTAGTGCTACTCAGTAATATTCAGTTGGCCTCAGTAGTACCTCTCCTTCTCCAGCTCCTCCAGGCAGCGGTCGTGGCTGTCTCTGCCCGCAGACGGCAGCCCTCTCCTGGGGAAGGCCGAGGTAGTCGCCGGGCCTCCAGCTGCTCCTGACGCTCCAGAGCCAGAGGAGGCTGAGCTGGAGGAGGATGATGGGGGGAAAGGAGGCCTGGATCTGGCCTTAAAACCTGAGGATTCCAGGCTCATCTCTGATGAGAAAAGACAGCACAGTAATATGTAGTGAGTGTGTGCCTGTGTATTTGTTACCTCAGAAATGAGAACCGGTTAAGTTTATGGCTAAGATTTGATTTGGTTATGCTGTCCAAATGAAAGGAAGTGAGGAAGAGAGAGAGAGAGAGAGAGAGAGAGAGAGAGAGAGAGAGAGAGAGAGAGAGAGAGAGAGAGAGAGAGAGAGAGAGAGAGAGAGAGAGAGAGAGAGAGAGAGAGAGAGAGAGAGAGAGAGAGAGAGAGAGAGAGAGAGAGAGAGAGAGAGAGAGAGAGAGAGAGAGAGACTGAGTTGTCTATACCTTTCAGTCGCTCGATCAGCTCCAGCTGAGATCCAGACCCATCGCCAGGTTCTTCTTCTATGGTGCCCTGCAGATGCTTCAGCACTTCCTGTTTGGTACAGAGCGATATCACAGTGACATATGAGGACAGATGCGTATAACGTCTTATAAATAAGACAACCATGTTTTCCTCAAAACAACAATAAAACAAAGCACAAACAGATACAATTCTCTCTCTCTCTCTCTCGGTCTATGTCTCTTACCACAATGAAACGACAGCGCCCATACAGAGACATGGTGGAACTAGCAACACTCACTCTATTTGCTGCTCATCCACACAACAGGAAACAGGAAACAGGAATAGGGAAACAGGAAGTGAGGGTGTGTTTGCAAAGAGGGGACAAGTAAGAATCACGGACATTAACAAGAAAGAAGGACAACAACAGCAAGTACACAAAATGAAAACAACAAAAAAGACAGAAAATGAACAAATCAACACAAAGAAAACAAGTAAAACAAACAATTTAACCACAGACTTCTCACTCTGACAGGTTTCCCGTGTCCCTTGTGTCAGACCAAAGATCATCACACACACACAGACACCTCACTCTGACCAACAACAAGGAACTCATTCTGAAAGTCAGCATAGCATGTGATTGTGGGAAAACGCTGAAGGGTGAGAGACATTAAGTTACATAGAGAAAGAGAGAATGAGTTTGTATAGAGAGAGTTTATGTAGCAGAGAGGAGCCTCTCACTCAGCTGATTGAAACGGTCAGCTGACCTACTTGTCTCTCCCAGTCAGCTGACAAACCCCCCCCCCTCCCGCTCAGTCACGTGACCTCATCAGCACTGACCTTCATGTTGGACGCCTCTGTCTCCAGCTTGGTCAGGTGGTTGGAGTTGTCCTGTAACTCCTGCCTCAGGTTGGAATTCTCCATCTTTAAAACCTCCACCTGCCTCAGCAGCTGATCGTAAGACGCTGCCGCCATGTTGGAAAAGCCACGGCTGACCTGAGGAACACAGACGATACGTTGCTGTAGTATCATAATACTGTCAAGAGACCTCATTTCCACTTGGGATGCCACAGTTCTCAGTATAGTATTGAACAGTTCCATTCAGCACAGTTCAGTACACATGCTTGTGAACCGAGGTATTTTCGGCTTCATAAAAAGCAACATTTTTCGCCGAGTTGATGCTGTGTGAGCCTGCAAGTCCACGCACTGGGACAAGAAAACACCTCGCCCTGAGAAAATATCCTATCACAATGTGGTGATGTTGGGGGAGCAGTGTCAGATTTCACTTTAATGTGAGGAGCAGTGAGGAGAGACTGCAGCGTGAGGAAGTGCCTCAGTGAGGAAGAGAAACAATTAAACAGAAAGGTTGTTCTACACTTGCTGCTTTCTGAAGTGGAAACACTTCCAACACGACTGCAGTGTCGTCACTCGTCGAAATCGCTGTCTGCAAAGCAGCACAGCTGAGCAGATAACGCCAACATCCACAAAGCGCTGATGCCTTCAATCACACACATCCCACAGGTTTAGAGCACCACATCATCGTAACACAGGCAGTGCGGGTGTTAATGTGGGCTTTTTGTCACCTTGTAACAAAAACCCACGTTACAAAATACCCTCTCACACATTTTTAAGTACCAAAGTTAATTCCCAATCACTATAAAACAAATCGCAAAAGCTCAGAGACTTGACCTTACTAAAGATTAGGTTTGCAACAATTATTAGATTAATTGATTATTAATCCATTAATAAATGAATCATCAATTATTTTGAGAATCGATTAATCGGTTTGAGTCTTTTTTCAGCTTCAAAATCATTTTGATTTGTGGACAAAACAAGACATCTGAGAACATCGTCATTTCCAGGTTTGGTAAACACTGATCAACATTTTCTGATATTTCACGGACCAAACAAGTACTCGATTAATCGGAAAAATACTCGTCAGATTAGTAGATTATGACAATAATCATTAGTTGCAGCCAAATTTAACAAAAAGCCCACATAATCTGCACCGAACATTCCACACTAGAAAATGTTTCACAACAAGGTGATCACCATAGGAAAACAGTTTCAGAACATTCCCATTGGAATGGGACACAGTATGTAAGCAATGGGGTAGAGAAAAATCAATAATTGGACATTTAAAAAGCAGCCATCTCCATTTGTCAATTGCTGGCTTGTGCTGATCCCGGGGAACAGACTAGAAAACAAACATGTATTTATTCCTCCAGAGTACATAAATAACTAGCAGAGTTGTAGACATTGTTGATGTATTCATAATTAGTGGACTATAAGCAATAGAAATATTAGCTGATCAATGCAGAACTTGCTAGTCACAGTTAGGTCTGTCAGTACATTTTTTGTTCTTGATATTTTTCCATAGAACAAAACAGGAGTAAAAACATTTTAAAAATGATATTCCTTGTCATCAGCTGGAGGAGACGCGGAGAAACAGCGACAGCCAATTATTTAGTAGTGGTTTTCAATATCTATTTCAATATAGATGTGTAAAGCTTGAATAGAAAAAGAATATAAATGTCCATATTTAGGTGCACCACATGACTGCTGGCCTTTCGGAGGCATCATGATCCATCATTTTAATCTGTGAGGCAGCAAAGATTGTAGTACTGAAGTAATACTACAACTACACAAATGTCAATTAATACTACAATGTAATGCAGTGATATAACACTGTAGTGTAGTGTAGTGCAGTGCACTATAGTGTAGAAAAACCACAATGTGTTAACTATAGTGTAGAAAAACCACAATGTACTACAATAACACGACAGTGTACTGGAGTAACAGTACACCGTACTGCTGTAATACTATCGTGTACTACGGTACACTATATGGAACTATGATAATGCTATAGAGTACAGCAATATTGCCGTGTACTGCAACAATCCTATAGTACTCTCCAGAAACACTACACTGTACTGTACTCGTGTGAACTGCAGTAACACTCCACTGTAATATAATGATACTACATCACTGCAGTACAGATCTTTTTGTCTGATCGGAACTCATCAATAATTCATCAAACACAACGTGATCAATGGAAAATGACTAATCAAACTGTACTGTTTGGTCATTAAACAAAGTTTGCAGCAGCAGCAGAAACAGTGAAGGACAGCAGAGAACAGCAGCCTCTCCTCCTCCTCCTCCTCCCTGTCTCCATCCCCTATCACCAGGCAGCCATTTTCTCTCCCTCTTCTATCCTTCCTCCATCATCCCTGCCTCCCCCACCTCTCTTTTTCTACCCCCCATCTCTCCCCTCATCTCCCCCCCTTCTCTCTTTCACTCCCTCCATCAAAAACAACAGAATAAATTAAACCACAAACCAGCGGATGGAGAGAAGACAATGAAAGGACAGTGCCCCCCTCCACTATTATCCCTAGTCCTCCCCTCTCACTCATTAATTCATTCAATACCAGACACTCGAAGCAGATAAAACAGATGGAGGGATGAAGGATGGAGAGATGTTAGTAAAAGAAAGAGAAAATGGCAGCTCACCCCATCGCTGTCGCCTCCATCTCCCTCCCTCTCTCTCGCTCTCTCGCTCGCTGTCTGACAGAGAGCAGTCAGCTGGGCGAGAGAGCAGCCAATCAGTGACCAGGGACAGACAGAGAGGGAGGGGAGGGAGGGGCAGCCCCCCCTCCTGCTCCCAGCATGCTTTGCTGCTGCTGCTGCTGCAGGACTGACCGGGTTACTGAAATACTAACACACAAACATTTACACACTCACAGATTAATATGCACACACAAACCCACGCTGAGATTAACACACACACACACACACCCACACACGCGCACACACACACACACAGAGGGATTAAAATACAGTATACACAGATGCACAAACATACACTGTTTTGCACAGCTAGTCTTCTTAGGACACAGCACTGACTTCCATTCATTTGGACAGTCTAAACAAAGTGTTATACCAAACCATAACCATAACCAGTGAATGCCTGAATGCCACAATTCAAACACCTTACACCTCAACTTAACCAGTTCCTCAGAAATGAGGTTCTACACATGTAGAACAAGTATGGGTCTCCATGAGGATCACTGGTCCTGACAAGGTCAGTGTTTATGCCAGAAGAGGTCTTTAAGAGGTAACAAATACAAGTACACACGTCATAATGGAGCCTGCACAGCAGCTCCAATGAATCATGCATCTGTCTACAGAGCAACTACAGACGAACATCAGCTGATGCTTCTCATGAGTAACAGTCCATCATCACTGTATGTCATCAGCTCATGAGGGTGTAAATAATACTATGCTTTGTGTAATTTATTCAAAAACAGTGTATGTGCTTGTGTGTGTGTGTATGTGTCATAGTGCCCCCCCCCCCAAGAGTAAAATCTTAATCATCTTAAGTCCGTGATGTCTTTAGAATACACTTGCTGCTTCACGCTGCTGTTAAACAGCCTTTTCCAACTGGCAACTGAAGTTTGTGTCACTTAGTAAACAGCTCACTCTCCCACAACAAAGACCATGAAGAAAAAGTGTTTTACATCAGGGCACAGAGGAGTTGTTGATCCACTTCTGCCTCCATCAGGAAGATCAACTCATACACATTATTTATGGTTTGAAAGGTGATGCCGTGGTTAGCCTCCCAGGGGTGAATACACGGGTTGCAAAAATAAATTCCACTTGAATTGAAGTCCATGGGAATATAAGCTTCTACTTCTCACTTGATTTGCAATGTCAGTTAACATTTTCCTGTCTTCCTCGCTTGTTTCAGGCCTTCAATAAAATATGAAGCAAGTTTTGTAAATTACATTCCCATTTAGAATTAAATGGATGATAAACATGACACATTTGAGTGGACATTGTGTGATTGACAGCTAGTATTGTCAAATAGCTAATGCCTGTGAACTTGAACTAATTGGTGCCTGTCAAATCACAAATCTCAAGGCTTCAACCTAAAGGCACTGCATTTTTTGTGAACATTGATGTTGAGCAGTTTAAAACCCTTCGGTTTCCTGTCAAGAGAGGAATAAAGCACATATTCTTAGGATATTGTGATCGTAAAACTGTAATGTTTAGATTCAAATCACTGTCAAATGAGTTCACACAAGACTGATTAAGCCCTTCAGCCCCATATGACTGTGCGCTTTTCAGTATAGCAGTGCTTAAATCTTGTGTTGCTTGGCTACAATCTCACACTGCCCACAGGAAGTGATTTATTTTATGTCATAATGGTAACATTTCGCAGGTAATGCAAGAGCAATCCAAACAGGTTAGAGTATGACTGAAACATATGGTAATGGTTCTAGGCCCTAACTGTTCCTGCACTGCTAGCATTTACACATAAACACTCCCTCAGTCAGGTCTGATAGTATTGCTTGACAGAGCCTGTTATCAGGTGAGGAACACAGCATAGAAAAATGTTAATGTTTAATACACTGCAGCTTTAAGATGTCAGACCTTGTGCCAGTATTCTACATGTTCCGTTTCAACACGGAACTCTTGACTTTTCAAGATCACAGAAACCACCGACCCTGGACTTTTTAACTTGGAGCAACCTAACATTACCAGGTTCAGGATTCCACAAAGTCTGCCACACAAGGTACACAGCTAATTTTGGCATTAAAAGCATGTTGGTTTGATATTTGTTTCACAGTATATATGTTGCCATGTGCACAAAATATCATGTACAACAATGGTAACTTTCAACTGGAATGCGTTGAAATCGTGGGGTGACGTCACACAGAAAACCTGAACTATCCCTTTAACACAAACCCAACGCGCGCGCACACACACACACACACACACAGTGTGGACACTCATAGACCGCGTACATTCCCAAGCCACTTACCTTGATCTTACACAAATCACTGCCTTACCCTTTCCCTAATTTAAACCCAATGTTGCGTTTAAACCTGAACCCAAGTCTTAACCCCAAAAAACCTTAGTCGTGAGGGCCATCCAAAATGTGCTCACAAAGATAGTTTTGAATCAGAACTTGTCTTCACAACCTATTACAATCATGTACACGCACAATACAGTGGTCTCAAGCCAACCACACTCGTCTGTAAGTGAACTTTCACACATGTAGTATTAATACTGCAGTGGTAAACCAGTAGTACTACCATAGTGTACAGTTATAACACTGCAGCACTAGCTCTTTAGCTGTTAGCTGAACAGATAGCATTCCAGCTGCAGTCCAGCTGCCATTGACCCGCTGACTTACTGTGTTTAACCCAAAACACAGCCATACCACCGGCTGCACTCCATCTTACTTCTGCCGACCGTCATCTTTACGGTGCGGCTGAACTCTGTGGCCGTTGCCGGTGTGCCCGTTGAACCGCCCGAGCACCCACATCCAACCATAACAAACTGTTAGCGCGGAGCTAGCTGATATGGATAGGCTAGTGGCTAGGCAAGCTAACAGCGCGGCCGCTCTTACCTCCTTTGAAGGAAACGACTAAAGTCCACCTCAGACGGAGGCAGCCGAACGGGACATCCCAAGAAAAACCGGCACCGGTGCGAGTCGTTAAAGGCGGTGGAGGCCGCTCATGTCCCCGGTCCGCGGAGTTCTGGAAGTCCGGCGAAGTTTAGCTCCGTCTTTTTGTTGTGAACCAGCCGCGGCTGCGGTCCGCCATCTTGTTTCAGTGTGTCACTGACTGTGTAAAGTTGAACAGGTAAAAGTACTGAGTGTAACGCACCGCGTTAAGTTACTGCATGTACCAGTACAAGATACTTTAAAGAGTACTTTACACTTTATTTTGATGTGTGTTGCATCACCTGCTGCACTGACTTTAATGACGGTTTCACGTTTAAATCAGCTCAACATCGAGTTTAAAATCAGTGTTTTCGTCTAATTTCTACTATCAATATTTATTAATATCACCATTCTAATTTCTCAGATCATTTAATTGCAGTGGTTAGTTTCTCTCAAGTCACAAGATGCATTTGAGAAACAGAGATTAAAAAATTAGTCACATGTAAACAAGAAAACACACTAAAGCAGTCAGGTGCTAAAAGCTGCAACTATTAGGGCCTTTTTGTATTTATGCTGATGTACTAAAGATCATTTTCTCGATTAATCTAATCTATTAAGTAAGTAATAATTTGGTCTGTAAAGTAAAATGCCAGGAAAAGTTGATCAGTGTTTACCAAACCTGGAAATTATGACGTTCTCAATTGTCTTGTTTTGTCCACAAACCAAAAAATGATTTAGTGATTTATCATAAAGCTTGTTTTAAGTATTGGAGAGAGATAAAAAACACTCAAACCGAATGGATTATCAAAATAGTTGACAGTTTTGAGTCAAGTTTGAGTTGGTAGCTAGTTGGTTAGTTAGTTAGTGATGTTCAGGCATTCTTCTGGATTCAGTACTTCTTTCTCTTGTTCTTCGTCTTTTCACTCGCAGTGTTTGTCCCCTTCTTCTTCATTTCACTTCTTTCCATTCCATTCCAGTTAACACTATTAACTGTAACGATGACAGTCACAACATTATCATAGTGATCATCATTTAGTGTAATATTATTTCAGTGAACAGTCCATGAGCAGAGGAGTGAATACAACATCAGACCATCAGAGTTTAAACTTGCATAAATCACTGTGTTCACCTGTCCCAGGTAAATCAGTCACGTGTCCCAGAGTATAAAATGACTGACTCAGGGAAAAATAACCTAATGGTCACTTTGACATAAAAAGGGAGGAGCAGGAGAGAGGGGGGGGGGGGGGGGGATAGGTTAGTGGAATAACATTTTAAAACCCTGCTCCTCCTCACCACCTCGTGGCGCTGATGCACCAATACGTTTTTCGCCAATAAAACTCCAGGAAGAAGAAGCGGCGCGTCGTTTTAAAGATGGCGGATGTTATCGACGCTGCGGACAGCTCGGTGTAACGGTTTAGCGACTTTAACCCTCACGGAGAGCTCCGCCGCCGCTGGCGTCATGAGGCGCGGGTTACTGCGCACTTTTTCCGGATGCCTCGTGTGAACCGGACGGTCGTTTTGTCCCTGCTGATCGTGAGCAGCTGCGTGTTCTTGCTATTCCAGCTCTATTACTACCGGAACTACGTCACCAGGGTGAGAAAATCTTTTGTTTACGTTCGAGCTAGTAAATTAGCACAACACATTTTTAAACATTGTTTAATTTATTTTATTTAATTACCCAACTTGCTCCTCTGCAGTCTGGTCCTCATATCCTGAGCCAAACGGGTCACCTGACCGCCAGTGACATCCAATGGGTAAGTTAGCATTAAGCAGCACTGACTGTTGTGTAAATGTTCAACCTCTCTGTCAGTGTTCTGTCTTGGTTTCCATGGCAACTGCTATGTTGCACCAGATGCTATTGTAACTGTCAGTTGTTTCCATGTGAGATATCCCATTGGTTCTCACAGTAACTGTCCATTGTTTCCATGGTAACCATCCATTTTGGCTCTTCTCTCTGTAGCAGACAGTGAAGAAGTTCCTGGCCCTCGCACAGCGTTTCAGGCTGCCGCTGTTTCTCGCTGACACTGCAGCACTCACCTTACTCTCCCAGGATGCTTTGCGGCAGCGTGATCGACAGACACGTGAGCCACACTGCAGCTTCCTGTGCACTGACCGGCCAATCACGTCATTTGCGTTGCAGGCCAACCTATGGAAGCACAATGTGAGTTTTTAAAACTATCAGTGAGGATGTAACTGACTCTTGGCACTTTTCCACTACAGTTCTAGCAGAATTGTGAACAAAAACCAGTACTTCCTGCATGACTGGAGCACAGACTCCGTCTGACACAGTCACTGAACTGAAATACACCAAAGTCCTGTTTGATATTAAGATTTTAAAAATTACCTTGCTAAATTTTGGAGAATAACACTTTTTCAGGATTTTTAGGACTAACTGATTTACACTTTGGCATTGTTCGGTTTGATTTTTTTGTCGGACGTCGAGCTTATATGACTAACCTGGTCACATTTCTTTGTTTGTCAGGCCAACTTCCTGTTGGCTGCTGAGCAGAAAGGCTTTGAGCTGCTGCAGGTGCGAGGAGAGGACCCACGTTTAGCCAGTTTAGACACCCTATCAGGCGAAGAGATCCCACTGCACTTCCTGTTCCGCCTCCACGGTTACATCATCCATGTGGGTGGAGTCACATTACCTCGCGATACCTGGTAAGCACAGAAATTACTCCAATAACCATGTTTTGTGGCAGGTGGTGTTCCTGTACGAGCGCAGTGGCAACTACCTGTGGCACGGAGCGCTACGGCTAAAAGCTCACGTGGACCGAAGCTTTGCTCCGTTCAAACTGCTGGACTACGGACGCCACACTGGAGCTTATGACAGGTACAGCAGGAGGCTAACCACTGTGAAAAGCATGTGCATGTGAAAAGATGGAATCAGACACATCAGGAGTGAGTAAACTTGTAGGAATAAAAATCTCATCTGACTCAAACACAGGAATATGTCAGCAAAAATGAGAGGTGCTTTGTTATGAACATCCTGGTGTGTGTTTTGTGTGTGCTCGCCCCCTGCAGGCCAAAGCTGGTCCTGACAGTCCTGGATGGTCTTGACATTCAAGTCCCACACAACATCACTCGCTTCCTGTCTGAGCAGCGGCATGCCCACTTCCTGGAGTGCCGTTACCGTGAAGCCCGCACCTTCCTCCAGGTACAGGAAAGAAAAGCAGCAGGGAAAAAATATGATGGAATAAAGTGATGTGTAAAGAAATGTTTTTTATGTTAAGACATTTTAAGAAATTGTTCAGCTTCATGGTACCTGAAAGTTTGTGGATGACTTAAAACTACACAACACGGAACAAATGTTGTTTATTTCATTGTTATTTTAAAAATTTGAATGATTTTAGCAAAAGAAAATAATATAAATCTGAAAAGCTTTCTCTCTCTCTCTACATTCTTTGTGAATGTAGCTTTACCCAGAGGACTCATCTCCAGCGGCAGTAGATTTTCGCAGAAATGCAAAGTCATTGCTTCATATCGCTGCTCGGACTCTTGCTGGCCTTGACATTCCCTTCTGGCTCAGCAGCGGCACTTGTCTGGGTAATATGCTAACAGGCTAATGCCAAAGCATAATAACAGCAGCATAACCAGATTTGATTCAATTCAAATGTGTCGCCCCCTGCAGGCTGGTTCAGGCAGTGCAGTGTCATCTCATACAGCCGTGATGTGGACATTGGGATCTTCATTGTGGACTTCAAGTCTGACATCGTTACAGCGTTCAAAAAAGCCGGACTGTCACTCAAACACAAGTTTGGAAAGGTCAGAACTCAGTTTATTATTTTTGTTTTTGCGTCTTTCGTGAACATATTGACTCTTACTTACAGAGACTTTATTTATCTTCGTGTTGAAACAGGTCTTTTTATTTTGAGCAGTTGTGTATTTCCCTTTGTGTTGAGACTTTAATTTGGGTCCATCCATCCATCTGCTCCTTTATCCTCCACATGAGGGTCGTGGGAGGCGGCACTGGTGCCAATCCCAGCTGACATAGGGTTGAAAAGCGGGGTCCACCCTGGATAGGTCGCTAGTCCATTACAGGGTCACATGGAGACAAACAACTATTCACTTTCACACTCACACCTTTGGTCAATTTAGAGTGTCCAATTTGCCAAATCCCCATATCTTTTTGTTTTTGGACTGTGGGAGGAAACCGGAGAATGTGCAGAAAACCCCCACACACACAGGGAGAACATGCATGTATTTTGAGTCTTTAATTTTGGGTCTTTTATTGTGAACCGCAGGTAGACGACAGTCTGGAATTGTCATTTGTGAGTGGAGACGTCAAACTGGACATTTTCTTTTTCTATGAAGAGAGAGACATCGTGTGGAACGGTGGAACGCAGGCAAAGAGCGGCAGGAAGTTCAAGTATGTAAAACTCGACGTGACATGAAACACTGTTTGCCAGCAAGGTCGCCACATTTATCACAATGTTACTTTTTCGTCAGGTACATCTTCCCTCGCTTCTCACTCTGCTGGACGGAGCTTCTGGAGCTCAAGGTTCGTGTTCCGTGTGAAACACTGGATTATGTGACGGCAAACTATGGCACCACCTGGAGCATTCCTGTGAGGAGCTGGGACTGGAAGTCATCACCAAGCAATGTGCAAGAAAACGGGGTGTGGCCTCCAGCTGAGTGGGAGGAGCTTATCCAAGTTTACTGACATGAGGTGGAAAATAAGATCAACAATAAAAATACAACAAAAAGTGGAATTGATGTTTCTTTACATCATTGACTCAAAACAAATATTAATGACGTTTCTGTTTCAGCTTAAGTGACAATTACGTTTTCTTCGAGGACATTGTTGTACATTAGAATCCGCTCTTCACAACCTACATTGTCTGATCATTGTTTTACAGAAGATTAAGTTGCATCATCACTGTCCAACTCCATGGTATTTTATAATCATAATAAAGTATCATAAATATCACTTTATTACATAACATAATTTCCCACACGCTGCACGGATGTTATCAGTGATGTTCCAGTACATTGTTTTCATAGTTTGAACAATTTTTGTTCCGTGACGTCACTCAGCCGCCTCGCGCTGCTGCCCCTTGTGGACCACGAGTCCCTTGCTGATCAGGTCCGGGATCTCCACCGCGAGCCATGGGCCGAGACCCAGCGCCATCAGGTGCGCGAGGCCGAACCGGGGCGCGTTCCGGGCCCAGAGCGGTGCGAAGTGATCGGTGAGGCATATCTTTCCTCCGCGGTACATCTTAGCCGTTTTACCGTCCAACTCTGGCACCGCTACCTCGGGCGCGGTGTCGGGATAGGTCACCGGGATGTCAAACTCCAGCCGGAACTCGTAGCGCAGCAGCTCGTGAATGAACCAGCAAGTGCCGGTCCACCGCGTACCGTCCGCGTTAGATTCCAGACGAAACCAGTCATTGTCGGCTCCCTTGTTCTGCTCCACGAACCGGATCAGCGCCTGGTACTCCTCCTTCAGCCTCTGCGGCCACAGCGCGCGGTCCCTCGGCCCCGCGTGCGCCTTCAACAGCGGAATCTGGGACACGGCCTTGCGCGTGGCTTCGTCCGCCATGTTAGTTCCCAGATTAAAACTACAAGTTTTCTTCTCAGCTCAGAATTTATTCGGGTTCAGTCTCTGGGTTTCAGCTGACTTGTGGCTGTCGAAACAGGAATGACGTGGACTTCCGGGTGGAAACACCAGTTCCTGTGTGGGATTTTCAAAATAATACTCTTAAATGAACTTCAGTACAGTTTGGAAAATGTATTTAAATTTATATTGATCACAATATTAATTATAATTAGTATTATTAGCCATCTCTAATATATCAAAAACCGACTGAGGATGAAATTGTATTAATAAATTCACAATAAATAATTTCAGGTTGTTTTGTTTTTACTAATATTCTTACTAATAATAATTTCTGGCAGGATGTACACTGAGAATCAAATGTTAAAAACATCAAAATGTAAAGAAAATGTAGTAGCGCCTGGAAACGGCTTTGCATTGTGGGATGTGTTGTCCATGTTTGGGACTACAGGGGGATATTCCATCAAGCAGGCTAAAGGCAAAGCCAAGCTTAAATGGCCAAGTCTGGCTAATATGAGTGAGAGTTCGGTTCCATCAAAGAGGCTGAGATTAGCCCCAACTCAGTAACCATGGAAACTATGACTCTGGCTAAGCCTCAACCATGGCTAAGCCATAACTGTGGCTCAGGTTTCCGTTCCATCAATCTGAGCCTCAACCCTGTTCCACCAAGGTGGCTAATGTGAATGCTAGCCATGTACCCATGGTAACTTGTGCTGCCGGGCAAACCTGGTCTGTAGCAGGCTAAAAGTGAAGCTTAGCACAATCTATGATCAAAGAATGTCCAATAGACAGAAACAGAGACACACAACTGCCATGGAATGATAAAATAATATGTAAAACATAAAATATATAATAACATTTATTAAAAAATTATCTATACTAATAATTATATATTATATATAAGTACATTAAAGAACATTGTCACCAAAATAAAATATAATAAAAAATAAGACAAATAAATACAAAATTAAACTAATTAGCAAAAAAATATAATAAAAGAAAATTTAAAGAGATCATCATTCATTTGATGTAACAAGGGTTAGGGCCTCCGATTGATAGGAGATAGATGATTGATTTGCTTTCACCTGCATTCACTTACTGTAATAGGGGTTCTCGTCTCCATTGAATTGCTTGATTTGCTAAAAATGATTCTAGATAAATATAAAATAACTTTTTTACAATCAATAGATCTGTCATATGATTATTTCCTATAGAATGATAATCAACATTGCATTTATTCATGTTATAATCTACCATCAATTGTATGATAAATGTGATGAGTCATGTAAAATACTTTGATTAAATGTAGCCTATTATTATCAAAACTGTAGGCAAGGCAACTTTATATAGCACATTTTAGCACACGGTGATTCAAAGTGCTTTACATAAAATAAAATGAAAATACAACAATTCAACATATAGCATCTGGGACAAAATACAGAAGTAGCACAAATACAGCATGTAAAAATGACAGGCTTAAATGAAAATGATATAAATTCTATACAATTAAACAGAGGAATTGGCCATGCAGGAAATAAATTAAAGCCATCCCATCGATTTGCATAACATTCAGTTGATAAATGTGATGAATATCACTTTCTAACATTACTACTAGGGCTGCCAAATGATAAAATATGGAGAATTTCACATAAATTGCAGTGAAACAATAAAGCTATTTTAATTATGTTCATATGAATGTTACTTATTAGGGCTGTATTTTTGTTCTTTGGGGATTTTTCTTTTAATTTTAGGGATTTGGTTGCATTAATAGGTCCACATAATTAATTAGTTTAAAACAAAAACCATCAAGAAATCAATTGGTAGATTATTGTCTACATATATGTTGTCCCTTTGATGGGGGATTTATATATATTGCCAGACTTATACCTAAGTCTGGCAATTCTTAGCTTTTCTTTCACTGCAATTCCTTCACTCATCACATTTATCATACAATTGATGGTAGATTATTACATGAAGAAATGCAATGTTGGTTATCATTCTATAGGAAATAATCATATGACAGATCTATTGATTATTTATCTAGAATAATTTTAGCAAATCAAGAAATTCAATGGAGACGAGGAGCCCTGTTACATTAAGTGAATGCAGGTGACAGCAAATCAATCATCTATCTCCTATCAATCGGAGGCCCTAAACCTTGTTACATCAAATTCAAAATTAAATTTCCTTTTATTATATTTCTTTGCTAATTAGTTTAATTTCGTATTTATTTGTGTCTTATTTTTTATTATATTTTATTTTGGTGATAATGTTCTTTAATGTACTTATATATAATATATAATTATTAGTATAAATAATTTCTTTAATACATTTAATTATATATTTTACATATTATTTTATCATTCCATGGCAGTTGTGTGTCTCTGTTTCTGTCTATTGGACATTCTTTGATCATAGATGGTGCTAAGCTTCACTTTTAGCCTGCTACAGACCAGGTTTGCCCGGCAGCATAAGTTACCATGGGTACATGGCTGGCATTCACATTAGCCACCTTGGTGGAACAGGGTTGAGGCTCATATTGATGGAGCGGAAACCTGAGCCACAGTTATGGCTTAGCCATGGTTGAGGCTTAGCCAGAGTCATAGTTTCCATGGTTACTGAGTTGGGGCTAATCTCAGCCTCTTTGATGGAACCAAACTCTCACTCATATTAGCCAGACTTGGCCATTTAAGCTTGGCTTTGCCTTTAGCCTGCTTGATGGAATACCCCCCTATGTCCAAGACGTAACAACAACATAAACAACAGTGTTGATAGCCCCAAACATGGCCGACATGCCCAAGATGCGATGTGGCATGACATCACAATCCCCAGTTCCCTGTTTGGAATGCTGAGTACTCTTTGATTTGCACTCCCCATTAATTTACCATGGAAAGATTGCCTTTTATGTTGTGCTCTCCATTCCTTCTCTTTTTTCTCATATTTGCCAATGATATAAAGCAGAAAAAGATTAAATGTTGCAGTAATGTCCTGGCCAAGTTGAAAGTTTGATGTATTAACTGATGAAATGGGATAGTGACCAGATGAAAACAATAGTTGGAAATCGTTGAGCCAGAATTCCTAACGAATAAGACATAAATAAATGATTTTGGTCGTTATATTTACCTGTTTTTTTGTCACTGGATGGACACGGGTGCTTTTGTCAGCACTTTAAGTCTAAAAGTCCCAGTTAATCTATGAATTACAGTAATGTATGAGCTGTCAGCAAAGAAAAAAATTGAAGCAGCTTCCTGTCACTGGTCAACGCTCCAGCAGGTGGCGGTAATGCTCCAATAAGCTGCTTTGTCACCCGTCGCTAAACATCAAAGAAGAA
This sequence comes from Solea solea, assembly GCF_958295425.1. NCBI lineage: Eukaryota > Metazoa > Chordata > Actinopteri > Pleuronectiformes > Soleidae > Solea > Solea solea. Next base: position 18,338,614 of record NC_081152.1, read on the forward strand.
CGAATCCCGTGTCCGCCATTTGCTCTATTTGCGTTTCTCTCTCTGTTTTTTCTCCTTTTCTCTTTGGATTCAACTCATACTCGGTCCACCTGTGCCACACCTGAGCACGAGGCAGTGGACACGTCGTGGCGGCGGTGATGGCGGCGGCTGACCGGCGCGAGGACAAAGGTAACGCACGCGAGTTTTGCTTTGTTAGCCACAGTTAGCCGTTAGCGTCCGTGATATCTTTGTTCTCATGATACTTTGGGTTCGCAGTGCAGTTGATCGACTGATCACTTATCGATTATTTATTCATCAGAGTGAACTGCTGACGTTAGTAACGTGCGTGCAAACAACTCTCCCAGTAACATGTATTTTATTTCTGGTTAACACAGTGAGAACTTGATTTCGCGGAGTCAAACTCACACCGCGTGTAATTGAACCACACTGTGTCCTAATCGATCGGGGCTCTGACTGGTTAATTATCATGGAGCATAAACAACTTGTCCTGCTTATAAATTGTGTATTGATCTTTCTCGATCCTTAACGTGACACACAATTTCCAATTCGAATGTCAACACCAATGTGACGTATTATTGTTGTTTACATAGCAGGTCCTTTTTATTATCCATCGTAATCAGTTTATTAAACTACTACGATAACGCTGGAATTGATTGTATTAAAGTTTGATGAAATACGTTGTTGGTTTCCAGTGGAACAACTATGGACGAAATGAACGTAGAGTACAGTTTTCGTATACAAAGCCAACATTGAGGTTCACGTAGCCTTTATAGGTGAAACATTCACTCCTACAACCAGCTAATCGTGTTCCTGTGTAGGCTAAATTGGTTTGTTTCTTTCAGACGGAGAGCTGAACGTTCTGGAAGATCTTCTGACTGAAGCTCCAGATCAAGATGATGAGCTTTACAACCCTGAGAGCGAGCGTGACGTCAGCGACAAAAAAGGTGCATCTTCAATATACCACTGATAGTAGCAATTCAGTTTCTGGTAGCTCTACATTGCTACTACTGATAAGGCTGTTGTCTCTCCTCATCTGACATCTCACTTCTTCTTCCTGTCTGTCAGGAACAAAGAGAAAGAGTGAGCGCTCTGACAGCCATGACCTGAAGAGGCTCCGCCCATCAGCAAGTCATGCCCGCTCTAGGTCATCCTCCAACAAGAGAGTGCCTGGTCCACCCCTCTCCTCATCTAAGAAGACAGCACCAAGCCCGCGGGGCAGACACTCCACCAGCTCCAGCTACCGCCACGAATATTATGATGAGCGAAAGGGTCGCAGAGGGACGCGAGAGGCTCCGCCCAGGAGCCGCATTAGGGAGGATGCACGTCACCGTGACTCTCAGAGAGGCCTGGAGGTTCTGCCTCAGGTATTTCTAACTGCCGCCCGTACTACTGATATTACAATTTATATAATACTGCAGCACTATCACCATAGCCACTGCTACTTCTGTCCTGTTACTCACTGTAAATGTTTGTCTTCAGAAGTTAAGGTGCGACGAGCGTCGTCCAAGTCCCACCCCCAACCAGGAGGACAACCAATCAGAGGGGGATGCAACAGAAGAGTATGGCTCAGAGCAGGGATCAGGAAGCTCCTCGCCCGCTGGTTCCCATGTAGAGGAGGAGGAAGAGGAGGACGACGACGAAGAGGAAGAGGGCATGGAGGAAGAAGAGGAGGAGGAGGAAGAAGGCGAGAAGGAGGAAGAGGAAGAAGAGGAGGAGGAGTACGAGCGTCGTGGCGAAGGTAATGACTACGACACTCGCAGCGAGGCCGGAGATTCACGCTCCGCCTCCTCGGTCAGTTTCTCGGACGATGGCGAGTCGGCTCATTCGGGCTCCGCTTCAGATGCTTCAGGTAACTATGACGACACACAACACTTTTTTTTTTTTTTACTTTTTGAATTGTCTTGTTTTCAGTCCCTTGCTTTTATTTTTAAAGGTTCAGAGAAGAAGCATGAGAAGTTATCTTCGTCAGTGCGAGCCGTTCGCAAAGGGATGGAGAGTAAGGCGGCCATCTTGATTTATCGTTAAGAAGCGACCTCCTTGCTGTGTTGCTGAGTCGTCAGATGAGTAATCAGATTACTTTCCTGTCTTTCAGATCCGACCACTAAGCTGCGCTACATCCTGCGAGACGCTCGATACTTCCTCATCAAGAGCAACAACCATGAGAATGTGTCGTTGGCAAAAGCCAAGGTACGATGTCGCCTAACGACGTCATGCTCAAATTTGAAGTGATAATGTCATAACATGATATTGATTATGTCGTGTGTGTTTTTTTTCTTTTTCAGGGCGTGTGGTCAACACTTCCAGTGAACGAGAAGAAGCTGAACGCAGCTTTCCGCTCAGCTCGTAGTGTCATCCTGGTCTTCTCAGTGAGGGAGAGCGGCAAATTTCAAGGTAATAAGTACTCAATTGATTGTCTGATTTAATTATTGATTTTTCTAGAAATGATGTTAAATAGGTTGTGTTATTTTCTTTTGTTGTTGTCGTGTCTGTAGGGTTTGCTCGCCTGGCATCAGAGTCTCATCATGGCGGATCTCCAATTCACTGGGTTCTTCCTGCCGGCATGAACGCCAAGATGCTGGGCGGTGTCTTTAAGATCGATTGGCTCTGCAGGTAAACAACCATGACTTGCAGAACTGTGACATCATGGAATATCAACAACTGGATGTGGTCAGTTGGTCACATTATGTGTGTGTGTGTTTGGTAGGAGGGAACTTCCCTTCACAAAGACGTCTCACCTGGCGAATCCCTGGAACGAACACAAGCCGGTGAAGATCGGCCGTGACGGACAGGTACGTTTTTGTTTTTCAGTATGGTAATATGTGGCGCTGACGCATAATAAGCAACCCACTGTGCTGAAAAAAATGGAACCATCCCTTTTTTTCTTCCAGGAGATCCAACCAGATGTCGGCGTACAGCTCTGCACCCTGTTCCCGTTGGATGAAAGCGTGGACGTCCACCAGGTAGCTCGCCGCGTTCGTCACAAACGTCGGACACCATCGGAACCACGGCCCCGAGGCCGACCACCGCAACGCGAACCGGGAAGGTTAGCCAATCACCAAGCTCCTCCTCCCGCTTCCTGTTCCTGTTCTCCTTCTCCTCCTGCTGTGACCACAGCGCCACCTGCTGCTGGACGACGGAGACGACCGCTGCTTAGAGCCAGTGGCTAGCGATGTCGGGTGTCAAGTGTTGCTGGTTCTCTGGTTGTTGTGGTTTGTCCAGTCACCGGAGCGACACCTCGCTCTGCGTCTATGGTCGAAGTCGTAAAGTCAGGCAGGAAGTTAAAAGGCCCTACAAGTCGTTTCTTAACGTTTACAGTGAAAGTTTATACATTTAGTTCTTTAAACGGTAACAAATTATTCTAAGTTAAGTTTCTAAATTCTGTTGTTACTGAATTTCTTTTCTTTGCAGGAGTTTCGTACTTCGGATGTTAAAAATCTGAATTCTTAGCGGGACTGTGGCTGAGCCTTTCAAAATAAAAGCATAAAGGACAAGCGTCACTGGAGGGGGGCGGGGCCAGCATTGTAGAACTGACTGTTTCTGGTCTTTGAGAAGGTGGTGCAGGTTGGTCAGCAGGGTGCGGGGCCTCTGGACTGTATCCAAAGAGAGGGTTGATGTTTGTGAGTGGGTGGGGCTTCCTCACTGGCTCTAATAAGGTAGAGTTACAGACTGTTGGACTGAAAAAGATAAGCCCCGCCCCTCCAAGAAAGGACAGTTAACTCCGCCCCCAACTCCACCTATACATACACACACTGATTCAGGACTGTGTGTGTGTGTGTGTGTCACACTATTGGGGGGCGGAGTCAGAATCCTGAATGGACTCAGCAAAAGGAAGGACTATTGCAGGTCTCGAAGGGGTGGGGCTGTGATTGAAGTGGGCGGGGCTTTTGGTATTGCTTGACAGGACTGCACCATCATCATCACCATCATCACTTCCTTCCACCCTTTCAAAGTAAGAGGGTTTTTTTTTTTAAAAAAGCCTTTAACTTGGACTGATGAGGAGAAAAACTTTTTATAGTGTTGTTGACAAACAAACAAGCCCCGCCCACATAAACAACAGAAGCGGTATGTTGTTCTTTCACAGGTTCTTTGTTTGTTGTTTTACTTGTGTGTCTGAAGTGAAATTTATCAACATGCTTTAAACATACGTGGCGTCCAGTCCCGCAGGACATCGAGTCATCTGAGTGATTGGTTGGATGGACAGATATTATTGATCACTAGGGCCGTCGTGGTATTGATTTTTCCGACCTAAATTTATCAGATCTTTCATATCACTGCTGAAATTGCCATGCAGTTAGTATAAGCTAGTTAATGACTCGGACGCATGTAAATTACTGTTGATACAGAGTCCAAACCCGAGCCGACCTGGCAGAACTGGACTCAAATCAAATCATGAAGGTAAGAACAATGAGACGGCAGATTTGACTGGAGCCGCCCGCAAAATAACGTCCAATTCTGTGAATTTGACTCGGCGTTACCACGATATTGCAATAACTGCAACAGCCCTATTGATAGCTTATGTGCATGTGACGTGTTTCCGCATGCTTGTGTGTGTGTGTCTTACTTGTCAACTTATTCATGTAGGCGTCGACCTGAAGAGTACGACCTCCATGGCAGGAAGCGGCCGAGAGCTGATGGACCACCGGACTTCAACCAGCGTGCAGGTCGTCTGCGGTCACTTTTTGTTTCTGTCTTTTTTGAGTTTTAAAAGAAAACGTGAATGTTTGATGGTCTTTCGTATTATTGTTTGTTTTCCCCCCCCCCCCCTTTTTTTGTAAACTTTTTGAAACTTAACAAGGAGTATTTTATTTCCAGGCTTCATCCAGGACCTCCGTAACCAGCCAGTGGACAGGTGAGACTCTCAAAATAGACAAAGCTACAGAACACCCGTCGTTATAACGCGACACTTTGACAGTCGACTTCAGTTCACGTTTACAGGAAGTTTTCATTTGTTTTATTTGTACTGTTTCAGGCGATTCTCCAGCGTCAGACGAGATGTTTTTCTCAATGGGGTGAGTCTCAAACCGGTTGGCATGCTTTCTGAGCCTGTTCGTGTGATCACCGCATGTTAGCTTAGCATCAGTTTGTTCAGTTAGCCTCTTTGCCTGTGTCAGGTGGGGACACCGTACTTCGTTTTCGAGTCGTATTATTACTTGAGGGTCATGTGATCTCAGTAAGACTTATGACTACATGTGATAACAGTAGCATTTAAACTGTTAGCTTAGCATCAAGGTTTTTTCAGCTAATGGTACAGTTGTTACAGTCTTATGACTACATGAGGGACATGTGATCACAGTAAGATGTTAGCTTAGCTTCACTGTGCTATGTCAGCATGTGTGTTCGCTGTACTTCCTGTTACAGTCTCATGACTATATGAGGGACATATGATCACTGTAAATTGTTAGCATGTTAGCCTAGTGTCAGTGTGTTCACTGTACTTCCTGTTACAGTCGTACGACTACATGCGGGACTATCACCACAGCGTTGGTCCTCCTGCTCCCTGGCAGACTCTGGTATGATTTGTGTTATTGATCCTACTCCCCGATCGATCAGATGATTGACAACGCACACACACTCACAACCTCATGTATATGTCATCAGGCGGCGTACCCTGGTGTAGAGCAGCCGCCCCCACACCACCCCCCCTACTACCACCACAACCACCCGCCTCCCCCTCCTCACCAGCCGTACCACCACCACCACCCAGCCATGCCGCCACACGAGGCTCCGCCCCCTCGCTTCCGAGACAAGCAGAGGGCGCCACAGCACCGAGCCTTCGCCTCCAGCCCAGTCAGTAACTGTCACTGTATCACTTATGAATTATGTCTTACTGATTCCTCATCTGTCTGATGCATTTCTGTGCTCTTTTAAAAAAAAATTATTTTTTTTTTTTTTATCTATCATGCAGCATGACTATGACATGCGTGTGGACGACTTCCTGCGGCGGACACAGGCAGTGGTGAGCAGCCGACGTGAGCGGGAGCGACAGCGGGAGAGAGAGCGCGGCGGCCCACGGCGCGAGAGAGAAAGAGAGCGACCAAGGGAGAGGGAGCGGGAGAGAGAGAGGGACAAAGAAAGGGGGCGGTATCGCAGGTGATGTGCTGGTGTCACATCCTGTCAGTGTTTCTTGTTTTTTTGTTTATTTGGAATAAAACAATGAGCAGTGTCAGTTTTTATGTGAATAAAATCTAAAAACAAAGAACTGTTATTTTGAAAAATCCTGTCACACATCCACACTTGTTTTATTGTGAAAGGTTGGATGACGTTTCCTGTAAAGTCCTTCAGATTAAAGTTCAAACTTTAATTTTTTTTAATTTCATTTATTTATTTTTCTTTTTTTTCGTCTTTTTTTTAAACTGCAACTTTTGTTTTATTTCCTGTTTTCAGTCCACCGTTGCCTCCTGCTGGATGTTTTTAGAAAGTCTTTGTGATTGGTCCCCACCATGACAATCACTGGTGTGAGGTGATCTATGATTCTGTTTTATTGAACAGTGGTCAGCTCAAATGTGACATTTATTGTTTTCCGTTTGTGGACGGAGGAGGCGGAGCCTGTGCTTGTTTTGTACAAAATAAAAATAAAATCCTTCAATCAACAATGTTGTCAAAGATATCTTTATGTATAATGTAATACACCCCTTTCCTAATCCCCCACAGTATCTTACCAGAAAATGATTTTGGTAGAAGTTGAAGTGACTTTATTATTTACTTAAGTAAAAGTCTTAAAGTATATGACACTTACTGTACTTCAGTATCAAGTCATTTCCTGATGTAAAATGTACTTTTTTAATACTTTTACTTCAAACTTACTAAAACTTGAGGATTGAGCCAGGGTGGCTCAGTGGTAGGGCAAGTTATCTTTTAACTGGAAGGTTGTGAGCTAAATTCTTGGTTCTGCATGTCTATATGTCCTTGAGCAAAGACGCAGTGTGTGAATGGGTGAAAACTGTAGTGTAAAGCAGCTCATCAAGACTAGAAAAGCTCGAGATAATTGCAGACCATAGTACCAACTCTTCTTCTGATTTTATTTGGTAGTAACGAGTAACAAAGATAGTTAGGGGGAATGTAGTGGAGTAAAAGGGTTACTGCCCTTTAAAAGCTGATATTTAATGTAATGGAGGCAACTTTCAGTAACGTTTTGTGAGAGAAGCATACAATATAAAGTTATTTAACTATGTTAAAATCTTATCTAATAATCAAGGAACCTGGGATACCAGTACTTGCTTGCATCATAACACAAGACAACAGGTGTTTACCTTTGACCTGTGGCTAACATCAAGTTCCAATTTTGACAGTTCAGGGGCAAAAGTTTGAAACAAATAATGAACCCGTCAAGAATCTGCTGTGTGGCCCACATTTCATACTACATTGCTTCTTTACAGTTTCCAATGAGTGGGTGGATCATAGTGATTCATCTTCTACCTCTTTATCCTAACATGGTGCCAATCTCAGCTGACATAGGGCAGAAGGTGGCGTACACCCTGGAGGTCACAGGTCACCAGTCCATCACAGGGCCACATAGAGACAAACAACCATCCACTCCCACACGTATGGTCAATTTAGGGACCAATTTGCCTAATCCCCAAATCTGCATGTTTGTGGACTGTGGTAAGAAACCAGAGAACCCGGAGAAAACCCACACACACACAGGGAAAACATGCAAACCCTATGCAGAAAGGCCTTTGTTCTAACCTGGTCACAAACCCGGTCTTCCTGCTGCAAAGGCAAGAGTGCTAAGCATCAATGGTTTCACATGAAAATGTTTAGTTTATCAACAAATAAACTGAACCTTTAATTCATGACAACGGCAGAAAATATAATCGTTTCTCTGAAGTTGCCTGCTGTACCTTTACACACAAACAAACAATATAAACACATCAGTCTTTCTTTTCACGCCGCCTTCGTCTGCAGCTCCACAGCAAACATCTCACCGCTGCCCAGCAGAGGGCGCAGCAGGCTATCATGACAGCCAACAGGGCAAGGACCACGTCCACGCTGTGGTACTGGAACCAGTTCAGCTCCTGTGAGGCCAGACGCAGGTGGCGTGCGCCGCCGTGTCGCATCACATATTCCACCCAGAACACGGCAGTGCTCAGCGGCGACACCGGGCGCTCGCGGTGCAGCTCCGACAGGTACTGCATGTTGGTCTTGTAGCTGAGCATCATGGGAGATAAAAAAAATAAATCAGGTGGTCACAGAGTTTTCTTCTTGCTTTTAAATACTTAAAGTTGACCTCTGACCTCGGCTGGTTGATGACAGCTTGCAGCGCCTCCGTCAGCTCGTCTGACGTCATGGTGTGGATGTCGAGGACGATGGCGGCGCCGCGGCGGGTCAACCGCGCGAGGTTGTCGGGCTGATCTGCAAACAGCGGGAGACCAACCATTGGCACGGCGTGGTACACGGCCTCATACAGGCCGTTGGTGCCGCCGTGAGTCACGAACGCTCGGGTCAGAGGGTGACCTGACAGGAAGTACCAACCAGGCTTTTATTATGAAAGGACTCCGTTAGGAAACACACAAAACAAAACAGTTTTTTACCCAAGAGGTCGTTCTGAGGCAGCCAATCACAAAGCTTTGTGTTTGGCGCCAACGTCTTTGGTTTGTGGTTAAACCTCCAAATCACCTAATGACACAGAAACATGTTAATAAACATGTTAACTACATGCTTGTAAACACAGTAAATACATATATATTTATATACGCTGACATCTGCCTGAGTGGGTGGAGCTTCTGACCTTCTGTGGGATTCGTCCTAAAGCCGTAGCGATAGCGTCGGCACGCTCTGCTGTCAGGTTGGTTACCATGGAGCCAAAAGAAACAACTACCACGCCGGCGTCACCCGAGCTCTGAACGAAGGCCTCCAGGTCGTCCGGCAGCTTATTGGCCGGCCTACAGTGGAGACCTCCCACATATTTGAAGTTGGGCGGGACCGGCCGCGGCGTCTCGACGTCCCAGAATGTCCGGATGAGCCAGATGTCGGCGTTGCCCAGAATCTCGCACACGCTGGTGGGACGTCCTGTCCACACAGGAAACAGAGCTTTGATCTTTGACCTTGTCGGTCATCTCAGTCATCCAGGTCATAATCTTCTTCGGGAGTTAGCAGTGGGCAAAATAGCAGACTCTGGCTCTCAGGTGACCCCGTAACGACCCGTTCACACCTTGTCTCAGGTTATCGAGAGCCATTTTTAACCCCTTTTCACCCAAATATAATTAAACTGGAGCCGCAAAACCTGTAGTTCATGCTTGAGAAAAGCTGTGTGTGAGTAGCATGGGGATGCAAAGATGGGACAAATGACTTCATTTCAGTGTTGGGAATGGCTTTCTATGTTTCAAAACACAAGTTTGTCAGGTTTTGGGAGGTTTTCAAATATCGCATTTGAGGATGTGACGAATATTTGTATATTTTTCAAGTCCAGTCGCCCGCAGCCAACTACTGAAGAATCTTTGACCTTGTTGTGACCTTTGACCAGGCTCTTCTCACTGACCACACCATACTGGTCACTAACCTTTGAGCTCACTGTAGTACCGGTTCAGTGTCGTCCTCCAGAAGAACTCTGTAATCACGGACGTGGCCACGTACGTCACCATGTTGATGACCCTTTCCCTGAACGTCATGTGGTCGCCGTACGGCAGCGGCGCGGTGGGAACGAACGACGGCGGCGCCACCGCGTGGCCACAATGTCGCTCCATGACACTGCCCATAGAGAAGCGCAGAGAGAGGATGAGCGGCACGCCGAGCACGTCGGCCATCAGGTCGCCACACATCACCATGGGGTCGACCAGGACGGCGTCGAACGCGGCGTCACGCAGGGTCGCCATCAGCTGCTCGTTCCTCAACATGCTGTCGCACTGACGCATGCCGAAGTCGATGGAGCGCTGGGCCCAATTATGCAGCAAGAGCACCTTCTGCAGCACGGACGCATGCGGCAGCTCAGTCATGGAGAAGTGGATGAAGTCAAGAAAGAGCTGGTGATACTCTTCCCGAGTGTACGAGACCTGAGGGGGAGACCCAGAGTCATGGGACTAAACTAAAAGATACTGACAGAGGTGGAAAGTAATGAATTACATTTACTCGTGTTCCTGTAGTTGAGTAGGTTTTTGGTGTACTTGTACTTTGATTTGCAATTTTACCTTTACTTAAGTATGAAGTACTGTACTTCACAAACATCACTCAATCAGAGGTGGAAAGAGTACTGAAATATTCTACTCTGCTCATCATTCATTCACTCACCTGACAGGTGAAGTGTTTACATGTTTAATTTGTAAAGGTTTGCCTTTATTTAAAAACTATTCATGTGAGATTTCTGTGACACAAGAACCCCAACCTTGCTTAAAAAAGTAACTAAGTAAATTGAGTAACTTGAGTAAAGTCTTATCAAAAATAGATAGTGGTACTTTTTCTTGAGTAGAACCACTGAATATCACTGAAAGTCATTTAATTCATGTATGAAAACAAACAAATATGAAAGTCGTTGATGTCGAACAATGAAATCACCTTTAAAACAAGGAAATTGAACTTGGCAGCGTCGCGGCTGTTGTTGTATTTGATGGACGGCGACGCGTCAGGAACCGCGACCGTCACGGAGTGGTTTCGCCGCACCAGCTCCTCCATGATGTTCCTCATGTTCAGCCAGTGGCTGTACTCACCGGGGAACACGAGGACGTGTCCGCCGTTCGCCACGGCGAGGTGATGGAGGACAAGAAGGAGGACGGGAGGGAGAAGCTTCATGTCAGAGAGAGACCTCAGAAGGTTTGATGTTTGCTTCAGCCGCAGCAGATCAACGTCCACGGCTCACAGATAAGAGCTGCGCTCTGATTGGAAGGAAGTTCCACACAGGTTATAGGTGCTAGTGTAAGAACAACAAACAACAAATACTAAAACATTCACGTATCTATACTTTACTTTGTTGTTTACATTTCTAGCAACTTTTACTTTTACTCCACTACCATTTCCTCAATTAATTACTCATTACTCATTATGTACTGGACTACATTTCCTCTAACTATCTTTGTTACTCATTATGAACAAATAAAATCAGAAGAAGAAGAAGAGTTGGTATTATGGTCTGTATTTATATAGAGCTTTTTTAGTCTCAATGAGCTGCTTTACACTACAGTTTTCACCCATGCACATGCTGCAACATGGGATTTAGTGTCTTGCTCAAGGACACATAAAGACTAGCAGATCCAGGAACTGAACCCACAACCTTCCAATTACAGCTCGCCCTACCACTGAGCCACCATGGCTCAATCCTCACTTTTTGAATACTTTTGCTTTTAAAACTTAAGTACATTTTATATCAGAGAATGACTTTTGATACTTAAGTACAGTAAATGTTATTTAACTTTTACTTTTACTTCTACCAAAGTCATTTTCTGGTAAGATACTTGTACTTTTACTCAAGTATCACCTTTAACATACAAGACTGAAGAGGGGAAATATAGTTCACTCTCTTATCCCCATGACTGCTCGGCCGGATTAAACAGCAACCACATCATAAAACATTTCTGTGGTCATCACATTTTACAGAGGCGGCAGCTCTGCAGTTAAAGGTGACAAGGTAAGAGGGCACAACAGCTGCTCCTCCACCCCCCTGTGCAAGCAAGATCACAAGGGTTCGAGCACAAGGTGCGTAGAACTCTATTGAAACTGAAGAAGTTATTCTTCAACCGCATCAATCCTGGCAAAAATTATACATGGGAAAGTTGTTCAGTCGAAAAGCGTTGAAAATTGGAAGTGGGAGGGGCTAACGAAAATGGAAATATGCAAAGTTAGCAAAAATTCAGCTTTTTCGTGAAATCCGATCCGAACCAAACTTGCTATGATTGATGATGGGTAGGTGCTGAAGACAACTATGGAAAAATGGTACATTTTGAAAATAGCGCCTCCTGGTGGTGGCAGAAAATACAAAACATTTCAGTTTCTTCATGATTTTGGGAATATTTTGGCGACAAAAAAACAAACTGTTACAACTTTGCGAATCCTGGTCCGATCTGAACCAATCTTGCTGCGATTGACAATAGTCTGGCCCTGAAGACGTCCACATGAAAATATTACATTTTGAAAACAGCGCCCCCTGGTGATGGCAGACAATATGACATTTACTGTTTTTGATGCTGTTACAAACTTAATTGTAACCACAATGACCAAATAACCTTTATAGTGATATTTTACCCAATTTTGCTTTGTGAATAAGACAAAACAGCTGTGACAATGTCTTATTTAATGTTTTTTTTCAGTCAGTCAGTCAGTCATGTCTCACCTGGTTACGTAATATTCCCTTGTTGCAATACTCTGCTCAGGTCACACTGCAGGACCTGCAGGAAAACCACACAACAAGTCAAGTTCTTCTATAGTTTTTATATTTGTATTGCCTTAATATCTTAGTATCTGTTTCTCTGTTATTTTTTTGTTCTTGGATGGTGTAGTATTTTCTGATTCTATTTTAAATGAAGAGGATTCGATTGGATTCTGATTCTCAAATATTTCGCTTTTTTGGACAAAAGGCAGAAGTACAGCATTATACAGAAGTAACAAGTTAAAAGAAAAACAGAGTTTCCCACATTGCCAATGCTTTCCTCCATCTTACAAGGTTAAAAATTGGTTTTAAAAAAATCGAATGATTTCCAAAATCTTATAATTTCTTCCTTACCAATATAAATGAATCCTTTATATTTTAGCTTATAGATATGTATACAAGTAAACCTGGCAGTGATATGACTGATGCAATAAATCATCTTTTTGAATTTGTTATGTACAGAATAATTGTTATTTACATTCCGCTGCTGGTTTATCGGAGGTTACCCACAACAGCTGAAAGAAAATTGGTGACTTTTATTTTGAAATTCTGTGAACTATTGTCACACATATTGTGATGGAATATTGTTATATAATGTGAGGCTCATATTGCACATATCCCTACTGAATAGGTAGGGTAATAATAGGTAGCCCCAAAGAAACTAAATCAGTCAATCCATTCATTCATGATGTATCTGGTTTCTTTATAGGTTTGCATGTCCAGCAGATGGCAGCATTGCACCGCAAATTGCAACGCTGTGAAAAGCCAGATCTGAAAAAATAAACACTGACAGGCAGTACCGAAAAGTGATACTTGAGTAAACGCACAAGTAAATTACTTTGGTAGAAGTTTGAAGTCCCTTTTTTTTTAATAATATTATACAAAAGTTATTCTCCTAAAATAAAATGTACTGAAGTTTCAGAAGTAAAAGTATTAAAAAATAAAGTAAAACCAAAATGTTCAACTCTCTCATTGCTTAATCCAACCAACTGTTAAATATCAATGGTTTCAAAGCAACATACTGTATATAACACATCCCGTTATTTTTAACTGTGTCGTTTAATTCATGATTATAAAATGAATATCAGTAGAATATTATAACTTTATGAGAGGCACATTTCTTCTTTAGAAATATATATATTTAAGAATATTGCAGTTAACACGCACGGTAGAATACGGCGATTCGGTTCGAGCTCGAACCCGTTCAGAACTGCTCGCGGTACTAGTTCTTCTTTTATTTTGAAAATAAAAGTTGCAGTATGGTCGTTAAGTCAGAAGGGGGTGATAATTCACCCTGAAACTTCCACCACCGAATATTTTAAAGGGGGACGTGACGTCATGGTAACTTCCGCTAGCCTCTCGCCGGGTTGATGCTACAATGAGCAGCGTCCCCCTGGAAACGTCGGTCTAAAATGAGCGATAACCGGATAATCGGACACTAACGGACCCGCCGGCTTTAAACAGGTAAAATGGACCGTGTATCTGTGTCCCGGGTAGTTTGTCCCGGATACACTCAGCAGTAGAGCTGGCTAAGTGCAGTTAGCCGCAGCTAGCGCTCAGAGTTTGCTTAATTTCTACCAAATACCGCTCTATCGTCAACTCTGAGCCTAGACTCGTCCCTCTTTCCTCAGTTTCCCCTTCACAGACACACCTGTTGTGACATTACAAGGCCGTCAAATCCACTAGATTCTAAGCGGAAAGTTCACTACAATAGTTCTGGATTTTTCTAAAAGAGGAGTCACATTCTACTCTCGCGAGAATGGAATAAAAATCACTTTCCGATGAAAAAGTAAACCGAGAATCAACAAGACACACACCTGAACATGGTTCTCTGTGACGTTACGTCATCTCGACTACGTGTGGGTGTGTGTGTTTTTGTGAGGACCAGTCGGACTTTGGTACTATTGCTAATGGAAGCACAAACACATTCGTATCGTAATGTACCAAACTGAACCGTTCCACTTGATGGAAACACGACAATAGAAACCGTAACCTGGTCCTAATGAAGCAGAACCTCTTTTCTGAGGAACTGGTCAGGTTTAAGGCTTAGATTTTAACTGTGTTTAGGCTAAGGTAAGGGTTTTTTGTCCAGATGAATGAAGGTGTGTGGGTGCATGTTTGGGATTATTATTATTTTCATAATCTGTAATCCCATGGTTCTCAAACTGTGGTATGTGTACCACCAGTGGTACCAAGCTTCCTCTTGGAGGAAAAATCTGAAATACTGTTTTACTATACTGTACCACTGTACCAGGGTATGTGATTGAGTGGATCTGAGGAATTTAGACCAGAGTGTGTAGAAAACTAAACAAATAAGAAATAATAATAATAATTAGAGTCCCCTTATCTCTCCCTCCATCTTAATCTAATACACTATACCAGTGTCTGAAGTATATGTGAGGATGATGACAGAGCAAATTATTTTATTGGGAATAAATCTGCCTCCTGTGAAAAGTCTGTAGCTGACTTTTTTCAGACTATTTACACCACTGTATTTTAACATTGGCGATAAAGTGCTTTTGTGGAGGTAACACCACCTTAACATCTCTCTTACTGCCCCGCTCCCGAAGCATCCATCATGCTCTCTCGGCCTCCTGCACTGAATGAGAGTGACAACAGGGGGCGGGGCCCAGTATCCGTGACTCCACGTCCTGTCCTACCATTGGCTGATCAAACAGGTAAATTATGTTTTTAAAGCGTTTATGGCACCTTTGATCAATAATACCAAAATGACTCTGTAGAGTTAGGAGAGTCTGTTTTTTCCTCCTGCAGGAGTTTTCTCCTCTACTACCTGGAACTCCTCTTTACCCCTTCCTCCCCCCTTCTCCTCCTCTTCTTCTCTTTCCTCCTCCTCGGCTGCTCCTCTTTTACTTCCTCGCTCCAGCCTTTCCTCTCCTTCATCCTCTTTCATTTGTCATCCTCCTCCTGTCTCTGCTCATCTAATGTATATCTCTCCCCCTCCTCCATCCTCATCGGCCCCTGAAATGGCTCCTTCTCTTTTTTCCTTTCAACCCTTGAACCACACTCCCCCTGCACCTCCTACAGTTTCTTCTCTTTCTTCTGCTTCTTTCATTCCTTCTCACACTTCTTCTTTCTCCTCTCCTTCTCTTACCTCCACCCTCCCTGCCCATTCCTCTCTTTCTCCCTCATCTTCTCCTGCTACTCTCTCTGTCCTTTCTTTGTCTTCTCCTCTTCCTCCTCTCCTTCATTCTCACACTTCTTGTCTCGTTCCGTCTCCTCCTTCAGCTCTTTCAACTCCTCATACTGCTGCTGTTTGTTCACATCCATCTCCCTCCTCTGTGCACACTTCTACTCCTGTCTCTCCTCTTCCTCCTTGCCCTGTAGCTCCTCCACCTGCTTGTTCCTGCTCCTCCCTCCTGCCTCGCCTTCTCTCAGCTCACCGGTTAGAGATGCGGCGCCTCCTGCGAGGAGCCTTGGCAACGCTTGGTCGTCGCCTGGATACTTTGGAGAGGAGGAGCAGGACGAAAAAGAGAAAGAAAGGAGGAGCAGCAGCGTCTTCTCCGGGTGAGATTATCTGTGTTGGTTATAAATCAGCAGGTTGTTTGTCTTAAGTCAGTTTTCTGGTTGATAAGATCCATTTTTATTGATTTAACTGATTAATCACTGAAATATTACTTAAAGAAATCAAACGTTTATGTGAAGAGGATTGACCGGATAAATTAATTGGTAAAATCATACAAATTATGAAAAAAGCTTTTACTTTGAAATACCAGCAGCAAAAATAATGTACTTCCTGTTTGCACAGCTGCTTCCACCCCCTGTAGTTCTGTCTCCATCCCACTGGTTACCTGCTCCTCCTCATTAGACAGCGAGCAATCACACACACCCGCCCTTCTCTCCTGTTTGAGCCAATCAGAGCAGAGCAAGGAGTTTAGGGGCCGGAAGAGGAGGAGGAAGAACAGAGAAGATGATGATAATGAAGATGAGGATCCTGGGAGGTTTGTTGGACAAATGGCCGTCTCCTTCAGAGGAGGAGCAGAGGAGGCGTCGCTCACACTACACAACGTCAACGCAGCGAAACGGAGACTGGAGGGAGGAACCGGCCAATCAGAGAAAGCTGTCAGTGTCATTGGCAGGCGGAACGGTTACAGAGACCCCCTGTCGCTACACAGGTGAGAGCGACTGAGAGAAATAACACACAGAGAGGGCAAGAAACGCTGAGAAACAACCCAGAGGAAGAGAGAGACACTGAGAAACAATCCCGAGGAAGAGAGAGGGTGAGAGACGCTGAGAAACAATCCAGAGGAAGAGAGAGGGTGAGAGACTGAGAAACAACCCAGAGGAAGAGAGAGGGTGAGAGACACTGAGAAACAACCCAGAGGAAGAGAGAGAAACTGAGAAACAACCCAGAGGAAGAGAGAGGGTGAGAGACACTGAGAAACAACCCAGAGGAAGAGAGAGGGTGAGAGACACTGAGAAACAACCCAGAGGAAGAGAGAGGGTGAGAGACACTGAGAAACAATCCCGAGGAAGAGAGAGGGTGAGAGACACTGAGAAACAACCCAGAGGAAGAGAGAGGGTGAGAGACACTGAGAAATAACCCAGAGGAAGAGAGAGGGTGAGAGACACTGAGAAATAACCCAGAGGAAGAGAGAGGGTGAGAGACGCTGAGAAACAACCCACAGGAAGAGAGAGGGCGAGAGACACTGAGAAATAACCCGGAGGAAGAGAGAGGGCGAGAGACACTGAGAAACAACCCAGAGGAAGAGAGAGGGTGAGAGACACTGAGAAACAACCCAGAGGAAGAGAGAGGGTACTACTAACAGAGAAAGTAAATGAATGTTGCAGTACCAGAGTTGACCAGTGGAGGGTGTTGAGTTCAGTTCATTCCTATTAAAATCTTTGTCCATCTTCCTGTCTTCCCCAGCTCCGCCCCCTCCCTCCACCTTTTCCAGTCAGTGCCGAGCGTTCGGACCTGCAGCCAATTGGAGCCCTTTTTTGTTTTATCTGGCCAATGGTGGAGCTCTGACTTCGCCCCTCCCCGCTCCTCCAATCCCCCTGCATTCAGCCTGTGGCTCAACTCCTCTTCCTCCTCCCCGTTTTCATGTCGCCCCGCCTCAATTTTGCGACTCTCCACGGATTCTGTGCAGACCTTTGTAAACTTGGCGAGGAACAGGGCCTGTGGGAGTCCTCTACGGCCCTTGAAGGACTGGACAGCCCCGCCCAGTCTCAGCGGCGATCACTGGTTGGTTGTGTTTTTATTTTTTTAATTTTAATTTTAATTTGCACTTGCATCACTAATCTGAGTGATCAAAAAGGCATAAACTGATTTCGCGATGTCATTGTCTTTATCTTTGCTTTTGCAGTTATGTGCAAACACCAACACAGAGGTAATTATTTTTTAATTTTTGTAAATTAAACCGTTGAATAAGCTTTTATTGTGAAGGCAGTAACTGCTGATCAGTAGCCTTTTTGTTAATCTCTTCCTTGTGAATCTTTTGAGTGAGGTTGAGTCTCATGAATTCAACCCTTGCTCGTTGTAGCTCGACTTTATCTACTCGCCGACAACAGAAGCAGCGAGCCAATCGCAGCCTTCACCTTCCTCGACGAAGACCCCTTGCCCTGCCCCCATGTTCAGCCAATGGGCTTTCAACTCCGTTCCCTGCTGGCCAATCAGCAGCCGGCTCTGGGTTTCTAAGCACAAATGGAGAGGTGGAGTTGGGAAAACGTGTGTCACAGATTCGAATCCGCCGGGCGTCCCCGAAGGAAACGTTGCTTACACCTATGGGACTGCCCAAGGTCAAAAGGTCAAGAGAGAAGGGCGGGAAAGAAATATGAATTACAAAAGAAACAAATTAAATAACTAGTTAAATTAAATGTAATTTTCTTATCTTTTTAGGTTAAAGAAGAAAGAATTTAGTCTCGAGGAAATCTACACGAACAAGAACTTTAACCACCACCCGACCACCAACAGGTAAAAATCAATAGTTGTATGTTCTTCTGGTTTTTAGTTTTGTCACGCAGTACTGTCTTACTCGTAGCCTTGTACATGCTGCTACGTTGTTTTTAATGTATGAAGCCAAATGGTACAGGTTAGCTTGCTAGTTAGTTAGCCAGAATGCCAACTCTAACCACCGAATAACCTGACTTATGAAGTTACATACTTCAGGTGTGTTGCTGCCACTTCTGAGGAAACTTGCACGGACTACAATTCCACCCCACCAGCATGAGTCTGTACTTCCCAGCATGCTTTGCTTTCCTCCCGCAGGAGCCTTGAGACAATCTTTGAGGAGCCACGAGAGAAGGACGGGGCGCTGCTTCTGATTGGCCAGCAGAGACGGCGTAGACTCCTCCTCTTCCCTGACTTTACTCAGCCAAGGAAGAGGAAGAGGGCGCAAGGTATTCTGGGAAAATCCTTCAAAGACACGAGGAGTTAAAACTGTAGAAAATTGTCGACACATTTTTTGCTTTTGTTTGTTTGTTATAGGGGCGGGGCTACCTATTGCCACGTTGCCCAGGAAGCGTGCTGCTGCTCGGCGTCATTGCCACAGCGGTGGCTCGAGTGAAGATGACCTGGACCTGGACGTGATGCTGGTAGAGCGACTGAGCGCGCTCGAACACTTCCTGACACAGCAGGGCCTGGATGTGTAAACTGTGATATCACTTCCTGTTGGCTAACTTAAGGCCAAATAAATAAGCTGCTAGCACACCTGCTAACCACTGCGTTGCCAGGACAACGTCCTCCGTAAGGCAGTCTCATATGGCAGGTTTTTGTTTTTGCTGTGTACTTGATGATTTAATTTTAATTTTTTTATTTTTACACTGTAGGAACCCTCTGGAATATTTAATATTTAGCTTCTGTGTGGATGATGTCAGCACACCCCCTGCTGGTGACATATTCTCTGGTGAATATTTTTACAGTGTAACTTATTTTTCTTATGAAAATTGTTCTATTTTTGAACAAATAAAATGTGTCTGTTTCCACTGTTTCTGTGTACTGTCAATCACTGAAGACCGTTACAACTAAAACTCTTAATGACGGTGTGACGGTGAAATGACAAAGCATTCCAACAGTAATATACATTTACAAACATCAACAGTTGCTTAATTCTCTCTTCAAAATAAGTGATTGATTATTAGTAATATCTAAAAGTACCATATCTGAGCTAGTTTATCTGTAGCTCAGTCTTTGATACTTGTTAATACCTTATTTTACTACGCAGTCAAGCAATAGCTTCTTCAGCCAATCACAGCGTAGATCTCTCCCGACCAATCCATAGTTATGTTATTGTAGGAGTTAACTGACACCAGAAGGTGGCAGTCATGCAAATTACATGGTAGGAAACTGCCATTAAACAAAGAAGAAGAAGAAGAAGACATACTGACGTCACTTCAGCGGCCAGAACATGGCGGCCCCCTTGCGGACCCGCTGCCTACTCTTTTCCCGGTTCGTACCTTTTATTTTTATGTTTTTATCGAACAAAAAAACCCAAAGTGAATGTATTGCCGTGCGTCAGTGACGTGTGGCCAAAACGTAATATGAACGTGACGTATTTGTTGTGTTGACGAGCAGGTGAAGAGACGGCACCGGACTCCGTTCAAAGTCTGCATCAAATTAATATGTGATGACGTGTAGAGTGCGAACGGTGTGTTGACAGATGACGCAGACCTCTGTGACGTGTGTACGAGAGAACAGTGAAAGATTCGGCTTAGGTGAAATGAAGTAGACGTGAACGTGTGGATTTAAATTGAATAAAGATTGAGTCCGACGTTAATCCAGGAAGTACATGCTGTTTATTTAATCAGCGGGTCACGTGACGCTCTGAGTCGACTCTATTTTCATACCTCAGGATTGTTTATTAGAGGCATTTAGACTTAAACGGGCTTCATAGTCCTGGTTCTGATCCCGGTTTGGACTGAGTGTCGCACAGATGTTCCAAAACACATGTCAGTGACGTCACACAGATGTTTATTGTAAATCAGCATCACCTTGTTGGTGTGACTCGTGTTGTTTACAGAGCTTTTGGTTTGAGCTGCAGACGACAACAACAACAACAACAACGCAGCCTCAACATAGGTGAGTATCTGCTCCTCTGTGTTATCACCTGGTTATCATCACTTTGATTCTAAAATGTTTTTTTCTGAATGTCTATCCCGTCACTGTCTTCAGGTCGAGGTTTGCTACCTCGTCCCCGTCCGCTCCCCCTCCTGTTGGTGACTGGTGGTGGATACCTTGGGTACCAGCACTACAGAAATAGGGTCCAGCAGGAGGATGGAGTTCCCACAGTGGCCTCACCCACACAGGTGAGCGATAATTCCTCTTCCCTTACTCTCCTGTCTTCTCTCGACTCATCTTTATCTGGCTGCTGCGGGGGGGCGGAGTCAAACACTGAAAGTTCACATGTTCACTTGCCAGGTAACGATACTTGTGTGTGTGACACAGAAGACATCACATAGAAAAGATGCCCTGGACTCGCTACACCAGGGCAAATATTCAATATTTTAATTAACAAATGAAGGCACTTTAAAGTAAACAGTCCGTGACAGTTTCACTCGCTGGGCGTTGCTACTTCATGTCTCCTCGTGGCGGCACTGCTCAAATGAATGAGGGAAACTTGGGTGGACGTTACCTGGCTGAAGAAGAGGGAGTTTACAGTGGGATGATGGTGGAGAAAGCTATGTTAAGAGATGCCCCATCCACGTTCAATACATAGACTTTTATGCACTTTGTTCTCCTGTACTTTTAGCCGAGCTTTTCTGCCACGAGTACACTCACACCACTTTCAGAGGACAGAAAAAAGAACACATGTGGAAGACAACGGCTGAGATTGTAGTTTGCTCACAGACAGAATTACATCATGCTATGTGTTCAAGTGCCAAGGTGGGAGGAGCCAAGGCATCATGTCTCAGGATGGTTTGTGTGGTGAGACCTTGTGCATGTGTGGTAGTTTTTGATGATCAATCCACATATGGAGACTTTTATGTTGTCCCCCACCATTGAAAGTCTGTCCATTCATTTAGCTAACAACAATAATAATAATAATGCTAATAATAACTTGTATAGATAGAATACTGGTCTTGCGTCAGGTTTACTCCACTGTTTTCACCCTCTGACCCATGGACTGATCGACTGATTGTCTGTCTGGGTGAAAGTTGAGAGTGATGTCGATGAATGATGCAACGTTTGCAGGTCACACTGTCCCACTGCCACATCACCACTTCACCATTTCACTCAGGCCCCCGCATACTCTTCTCACCATTCCCCCCTGCTGCCCCGATTGCGCCGTTCAACAAGGACATGATCCAATTGGCTGATCGGTAACTTTGTCGGAGAGAGGCAAGCTGTGATTGGACAGAAACTACACAGAGAATAAAACATAATGTCAACTCAAAGTTGTCTAAAACAAGAAAACTAATGGTCAATCTTCAAATCTATATACATTTAGTTAATTTTTTAACCCTAACCCATGTTTTATTGACATTTTAAGAATCAACGCACACACACACAAACACACACTTACACACACAGCCCCAACCCTTTGAACTCCTGCATCAAAACAATGGACCAATTGTTGAACTATAACAAAAATGCTCAGTAAATAGCAAAGACTTTGTTGAAATACAGTAGAATGAAGTACAAACCACAATAATATGAACAATAATAATAAGCAGAAAATAAGAAAAAAGTAGATAAAATCATTTAAAATTCTGTTCAAGTTAATTATCTTTTAATTACAGTTAGTTAAAACTGAATATGATATTCAAGAGATTTTTTTATATTTAATGATTTTTTTAAACTCCATTTTCATAATTTACATGTTATATTTTTTATTCACTCGAACTGTAAACAAATGAAAAGTGATGACAGCAGATAAATAACCAAAAGTTGCGCCATAATAAACAGGAGGGGCAGGGGGGCTGTCTCTCTCTCTCTCGCTCTCTCGCTCTCTCTCTCGCTCTCTCTCTCTCTCTCTCTCTCTCTCTCTCTCTCTCTCTCTCTCTCTCACACACTCTCACTCTCTCTGTCTGTCTTAATCCCAGCCTCTGTGTCACTTCTCCCTCTCTCCTCTCTGAGAACACACCTCCCTCTCACTTGTCTCCTCTCACCTGTCCTCAGTCTCATCTGTCTCCTCTCTGGTCTGTCTCCTTTGACCCCTTTCTGCTCACCCGTTTTCTCCTCTTGACCTTTGTCGGACGTCACCTCGCAAACGTCCTGATGTGTCGTCGGCCCCCTCTCTCTCCGGTGGCGGACGGGCGCTCATGGTGAGTTCCTCCTCCCGCCGCATTGGCGGTGGAGACGGGCGTCGTAGATGCGACCTGCTGCGGCAGGTGAAGCGCGGGCGACGTGTGACTGACGGGGAGAGAGATCGAGAGAGAGATGGAGGAGGAGGAAGGGGGGTGAGGACGAGAGCATCAGCACGATTCAGGTGGGATGGGGCAGGTGAATTAATAAGAAAAAATGTGTTTTAAGGGATAGTCCAGGTCTTTTGAAATGTGGTTGTACGAGGAATGGACATATTATCAACAGTGGCTTCACTGCACATGTTGCTGCTTCTCTGGTCCCACCTGGTGCCAGAAAAACAGATTTTAATGACTTAACAAAAGGCCAACCTAATAAAATCTACACCTGCGTAAGTCTGTGCTCTCTTAAGAACATGTTCACTGCTGTATCGCCCTGTGAAAACTGGCGTTTGTTCATTACACCAAAAAAAAATCTGTGTTCTTAGCTCGGAGGGACACGGGAGCTGCTGGTGTCGTCTCTGTTCACTAGTTTGTGTCACTGAGGTAAATGTGAACTCACAAAATAACACATGTGAAAGGAAGATGTAGTGGATCAGCAACTCATGTGTGTCATGGTGTAAAATTACAGATTTTCTCTATGGACCATGGCGATGCAGGCAATGGTTTACACCTTAAGTTCCCTGCCCAGAAGAGGCTGTCTCAAGGCTCCTAGGTGGCTCCACACACCTGTTGATGTGCTTGGCAAAGTCGCTGTTGATAATGTATCGATATCTCATACAGCCACACTTGCCAGACACAAAAAAAAAAAATATATGTATATATATATATATATATATATATATATATATATATATATATGAAAAAAAAAGCCTAAAGTAGAAGAGAGAGGGAGAGTCCGAACACATCAAGTGTGAGTTTGTGTTAGTGTGTGGCTTAACAGGTCAGCTATTTTAGCTCTTGCCTAGCTTAGCCTGTTTCCAGCTGATCCTGTGTTAACCCAGTTAGCTGCTGTGCTTACATCCAGATTAACACACTCACCTGTCACTCAGGGATTAGATTTGACTTTATCGATCCGACACTGGGGGAAATTCACTGTAAAATCCAATGATCGTTCGATCAATTGTTTTGTGTTTGTCGTACTGTATTGGCTATTAGCGTGTTAGCTTGCTTCACTGTAGCTTAGCCGCATTAGCGTCCATGTGCTGTGTTTTTCATCTGCTCCTCCTCCTCCTCACACCTCCTCCTCCTCCTCCTGCCTCGTCCCACGTGTTGTTATCTTTTTACCTTTTTGTCACTTAAGTGAGATTAACTGATTAAAAATGATGTCATGATAAAGTGTGCTGCCAATCAACAGTTCACCGGTTAACTCAACTTTGGTTTAACCCCGGTTAACTCTCATTGGCCTGATCAGGCTCAAGGTGCCTCGTTTGGATCTTCGCCATCATCTGAGCGCGCTCAGAGGGGAGGTGTGTCGCCCCACCCCTTGGCGCCGTCGGCCGATAGCCTTCCTCTACTATGTCCTGTCCGTCAGTGCTCTGCGGCCTCTGGCCAGTCGGGTAAGAGCGTAGGACAAAGGGGAAATGGTGAGGGGAAATTAAACTGTTCTGTCACATCCTTACTTCAACCCGTAAGCCGAAGTCAAACTACGTGACGATACGAGTCATAGTTGGTCTCTGTGTCTGGTGGTTGGTCTCATTGACACCACAGCTGCTTGCTTAAAGATCATCAACAAGAAAGAACGTGTAGATTTGTCCAGTTTAGGACATAAAGGACATTGGCCACACATGTACACAGTCTGCTGAATAGTAAAGATGTCATGTGTGAGATTGTCACATGAAAAAAAACACCTACCGTGTCACGATCAAAGCAGGGGAAACGCAACAATAACATGAACTATTTATTATGATAGATATGGCTCCGCCCCCTGACAGTTATTCTCGTTCAGTTCCTCCCTCACTTGCAAATTGTCCTTTTGAAGGATAGATTATGAATGTGTAAGTTCCTGTTTACTCCTACAGGTGGCACTGTACCGCTCCTTCCCTACCCGCCTCCTCTCTCGGACCTGGGGTCGCCTAAATGGGGTGGAACTTCCCACCTGGCTCAGGAAGCCCGTGTACTCACTCTACATCTGGACGTTCGGGGTCAACATGCAGGTCAGTGCTCGTCATCAGACGACATTGATCATGTGACGTCTTGTTACATCGTGTAAGCGTGTGTGTGTGTGTATATGGTTCTGTCCACTAGGAGGCAGCAGTGGAGGACTTGCATCAGTACAGGAACCTGGGTGAATTTTTCCGCCGGCGTCTCAAACCTGCAGTGCGACCGCTCTGCGCTTCGTCCTGTGTGGTAAAGCCCCGCCCACCATTGCTGTGTTGATTTGCTACGTACGAGTCTGCTTTGACATTTCACTGGTTCTTCCAGATCTCTCCAGCAGATGGGCGGATCCTGCACTTTGGTCAGGTGAAGAACTCGGAGGTGGAGCAGGTAAAAGGCATCACCTACAGCCTGGAGAACTTCCTGGGTCCACAGCAGCACCGCAGCAATGGTGAGGCCACGCCCACTCTACCACACCACACCCCAATCTAGCCCAGTGTCACCCAGCAGTTAATCTGACTCCACCCTCCTCTGTCTTTGTCTGTCCATAGACTCCGCCTCCTCATACAGGGACCTCCTCCTGTCGTCCCCTGACAACGACCTGTTCCATGTCGTGGTTTACCTGGCTCCAGGTGACTATCACTGTTTCCATTCGCCCACAGACTGGAAGGTGGAGCTTCGACGTCACTTCCCTGGTGAGTGTGTTCACCTGCTCCTCACCTGTCGCTGTACTGGAAACTGGAACCATAACTGTCATAAAACAATAGCAGCATTCATGCTCCCCCCCCCAACCCCTCTGCTCCTCCACCTTTTTTCCCGCTAGGTTCATTAATGTCGGTTAACCCCGGTGTAGCCCGGTGGGTCAAGGAGCTCTTCTGTCTCAACGAGCGCGTGGTGCTCACCGGCCAATGGCAGCACGGTTTCTTCTCGTTAACGGCGGTCGGCGCCACAAACGTCGGCTCCATTCGGGTTTACTTCGATCAGGTGAATACCGTCAACGCCTTTTTTTTATCCTGATCGTTATGTTTGTGTGTTTACTGATCACATGATCCAATGTTTGTGTTTTCATCCTCAGGAGCTTCAGACCAACGCTCCACGCTACAGTAAAGGCTCCTTCTACGACCGCACATACGTCACAGATGGCAAACTGGAGGCGCCGCGCGAGGACGAGGTCTCCTCAAGCGAAGGGGGCGTGGCCTTACAGAAGGGCGAGGCTTTGGGGGAGTTCAACCTTGGCTCCACCATCGTTCTCTTGTTCGAGGCCCCCAAAGACTTTAGCTTTAACCTCCAGCCGGGACAACGAATCAGAGTGGGGGAGGGGCTCGGCTGCCTCTGATTGGATGAGCACAGGAAGGTGTCCAACGACATAAGGCATTGTGGGTAATTTTCCATAAAAAAAAAGACTGTCAAGAGGACGCGGTTGTTTTTAATGACTCAAACTCCCAGAATGCCCTGTGTGCCTCGTCATGGGGACGATGCATGATGATGTATTCAGTCTCTGTATCACTCCCACCCAAAAAAACTGAATTATTCCTTTTCTTTAACAGTGAAATGTTTATTTTTCATGTCGTCAGATTCACAATTAAAAAGCTTGCCGTCCATTGACACACAGTTTGAAGCTTTATTGTTCATCTGTCTCAGGAGTGATCATTTCATATAAATGATAATGTGAAAAGGAAACCAACTGCCAAAAAATACTCCAAAGAAGAAGAAAAGCTGTTGCAGCAGAAAGGCTTGTGATTAATGAAGAGCATCAACTGACGTTTTTGTTTTATAATTTACTTATTTTTCTTTTGTTAAATATCTGATCACGAGTAAATATGTATTTGGTCAAAGAAAATAATGTTAATTTTGTGTGTTAATCATTTTCAGGTTATATTTGTCAGCTTAAGTCTATGGAATTGTAATAATAATGTGTTCTATCTGCTTTATCTGCCTGTCAGTGTTTTTGTCACATTGGTGTTGGAGAGTGAGCAGTGTACAAAGTCCATAGAGAAAAGGTCAATTATGTTATTTTGTGATTTCTTTGTGTGAAGTCCTTCGTTCTGATTTATCTCTGTAATACAAACTTGTATGAGACAGAAGGGTTAACCTGCAGCTTTTGTGTTTCTGCAAGAAAAACCAACACCTGTTTTCTCTGTGGACGTTGGTGCGAGAGATTTACAGTGACACAAACTTAGGATTCCTGTTGGAAAAATGCAGTGAACGTATACTTAAAGGAATACTTCACTCATTTGCATTTAGCTTTATATTACTAGAATAGGGCTAGTATTTTTGAAAACTGTGCTTCCCAATCTCAGTTTCCCCTGAGTTGAGAAATATCTTCATTCTTTTCTTTGTCACGTGCCCACCAGTGACACTTGGTCTGAGGCTACCCACTACCCACTCTTAAGGGGACGGGACCTCATTCCCAGAATGTAGACAGTGTCCGCCATCTTTGCTAACAGTCACGCTAACAGGACCAAGTGTCACCTGATAGATGTGGAAAAAAAATGGAACTGTAAACATTCAGAGAAACCGAGTTGCACATCCTTCAGTTACAGTTTATTACAGTTAAATAAGGTTTTTACATCATTGGTCAGCCTAAGCCCCGCCCCTCTAAGTCAGCCCCGTCCAGGGCAGCAGGACCAGCAGCATAGCCAGTAGGAGACTGGCGGACAGCAGTTACCGTAGCGATGGAAGCGCGGCTCTGCGAGACCTCCATGTGACCAGCCATCATCGGCGGCCTCCTTCCTCAGCCACAGCTTCCCGTCCTGGGCCGTGGTGGCGGCCACTGTCCCCTCCCTGCAGCCAGAGCTCCTGGAGGAGGAGGAGCACGTCTGCTGCGCTTTGACCCCCAGGAAGGAGGCGAGGTCCAGGTCCAAACCCGCCGCTCCACCCCTGGGCCTTGGCGTGTTCTGACGACACTGAGGACACGGGATCCACACCTGGAGGGGCAGAGCATGTTGTCATGGTGATATTGGAAGTCGGGAATTTCCCAGTTCCTAATTTTAGTTTTAATTCAAAGTTAATTAAAGTTTTAATTGGTATGCCCTCTTCAGGTCAGATTTCCAACTCCGCTGCCAGTTCCCACTTACTGACGTAAATAGAATGTACCATTATTCAACGTACGCTCCACTAACATGTTACAAACAACAGGGGGCGACAGATTTAACAGATATGTAAATGAGCTCACTAATGACGTGATGACATCACCGCTCACCTGTTCGTTAATCACCGTGTCCAGCCGCTTCAGACACGCCTGGCAGAAGGCGTGGCCACAGTGCAGTCGCCGCGGCAACCGTGTCGCCAGATCATAGTTGCCGAAGCACACGATGCACACCAGGTCCCGCCTCAGCGACATCATCGTCTCCATGGTAGCAGCAGAGGAGGCAGGGAGGGGCGGACCGGTCACTTCCTGTTCCTCCGCTTCTTCTTCTTCTTTCCCGTCGTCAGACATTTTTGTTCTGATTTGATGAAGAATAATAAAGTTTACGTTTGAATAAAGGGAATTGTGATGTGACTATATACACACTCACGTGCCACTTTATTAGGTATAACTGCTTACTGTATAACCAGCCAATCACAGGGCAGCAACTCAGTGCATTTACATGATTTAAGGGGCTTTGAGTGTGGAATGGTTGCCAGAATTTCAGAAACTGTTGATTTTCATGCACAAAAGTTTCCAGGGTTTTAAAGAATGGTCTAAAAATGAAAAAATTGACCAGAAAGCAGCAGGTCATGCGGTCAAATTGTCTCATGGATGACCAGAGGACAAACGATCAGATAAAGTCTGGAGAAAAGCCGTTCAGTTGAGTTTGAAGCAAAACCTTTGCTTGTTCGTATACACTTTAATCTGTTTTATAAAACAAATTAAACAATATTTTTTTTAAAGCTTATGTTTTTCTTTCAGAATTTTGTAATCTCACGTCTGAATGTCTCATCACACCGCTCAAACATACAGATACATATACAGTATACACACATTAGAATACATATATACATGTGTAATTGTACTTCATAGTGTACTGTATATACAAACAGTGTAGTAATATAGGAACTGCCTTCTCCTCTGTCTGTCATATAAATATTTTCTCTCATCATGAATAAATTAAATCTATAAAAATCCACCTGCTGCTCATTGATTGCTCAGATCAAACGAAAACACACTCACATAATTTTCTCCTCCGTGTTTTTACGTCACATTTCTTTTTCTCTCTTACTCTTCTCCTCTCCTCTTTCTGTTGTTTGTCATTTCTTTCTCTGTTGCGTCTCTCCCCTCTCTTTTCTCTTGCTCTTTATTGTTTCTTCTTTATCTCCAACCTGGTTTTTCTTCTTCTTTCTGTTTATCTTCTGTTAGTGGTATTTATCGCCTCCTCTCTTCTTTTGTTTCTTCTTCTCTGTTCTGTCGTTCTTGACGTTCTTGTGTTTGCCTCAGACAGAGAGAGAGAGAGAGAGAGAGAGAGAGACTCAGCTTCATCAATAATTCAGCCTCGCTCCCTCTGTACTTTTTCTTTCTTTCTGTCTTTCTTTGAATCCTTTTATCGTAACATTGACAGTAAACAGGTAAACAGAATGAGTTGGCACTCTCACGTAAGCGACACTCAAAACATAAACATAAGTTTTTAAACAATTCCTGAGAACGAAATGTGAACGTGAAGTCAGAACACAAATCAATAACTGATGATTAAAGATAATCAATAAAAAACAACAACATTTACATTGTTTGTTATTTATATTGTATCAAAGTTAAACAATCAATAATCTGACCTGTAACCTGATCAGCCAATAGAAAGTGGAATTGCTGTCACTGGTGTCAGATGACAACTCAGTGTAGACTAACGTCACCATGGCAACAGAGAGAGAGAGAGAGAAAGAGAGAGAGAGAGAGGTTAGTGGTGATCAACTCTATATTATATTAATATAATCCAATCAATTAGTCAATCAATATGATATTAATACGAAAAACTGTTTATTTCAACAAAAAAATCAACAACCTTCATCCTGAGTCGTCGTCATGACAACATGTAAATACTTTGTGCAAATTCATGTATAAAGAAAATATCAAATATATATATGTGTGTATATAAATCATGTCGTTAAAATAAACAGTATTAACATCCATTAACAAACCATATGAATGAGATTCAATTGTCTTCATCATTTTCATAATCAGCCATGTCAAACAGAGTCTGACAGTGAACTGAGATTAGCAAAACCTCGAACTGGGCTGGGATTAGCACAATTTAGGTGGAGATTAGTGAGATCTAAAATTGGTATGAACACATTACAAACTGTGATTAGCAAATATCAAACTAAGATTAAATAACTTAATTCATTTAAATTTTAGTATTATGGAACTTTAAAATGGGATGACCTCATGTAAGAAATTCTGCGTATTTGTATTTTTAAATGTATTGTAACAATCTTTGAAACTAAGATTTGCATGATTTCTCTAAAACTGTGAGTGTGTGATCGTCTGATGAACATAATAAAAAAAACATCAAACATAAATAATCTGTTCACTTCACATGAATTTTAAAATGAGCTAAAGGTTTTTGAAGCAGCAGCAGCAGCAGCAGCAGAGGTCCCTTCAGTTCAGCTGTGTCATAGATCTTCCTGCAGGTGGGAGCCTGGTAATCTTCAGGAATAATTCAGTAAATGAACCTCGAGATTGTGTCTGAATTATTGTTGAACAAACAGGAAGTTCACATAGTTTTTTAACACGGTCAAAAAATGACCACAACTTCCTGAAGTTCATGACTCTTTCTTTCCTTCTTCCTTCCTTGGATAATTCCTCAGGGGAAAGACAGAAACATTGACCAGAAAATAAATTAATCCAAGCCACTGGTGCTGTGACATCACATCCCGTTTTCTGATGTCACTTCCTGCCGATGTGACGTCACTTCTTTCGCCTGCACCGGTAGCAGCAGGCGCGGCACCTGCCCTCGTCCTCCTCCCCTCCGTCTTCCTTTACCATATATGGTGGCGGCGCAGAACCCGACGAGCTGTACGGGTTCCCGACGTTACTGTCCAGAGCCATCGGATTGGTTATCACCATAGAGGGGTCATCGGAGGAGCGGAGTTTAGCCCTCGGAATGTTCACCTGACCGTACGGATTATCTAAGGAGACGTTGATGGTTGACATGGTGGTGGTTGATTCTAACCAATCAACCAGTGGGGGCGTGAGAGCTCTGTGTAGAACTGAGAAGAGAGAGAGAGAGAGATAAATTAATGGTGACTGGAGTAGGGGCCTAACCTGTACATATACAAACACCAAATAAACTAGCATTGGCACAGTCTACTTGTACTTCTAAACGCTAACTTAAAACTAGCATTAGTACAACCTACCTGTACATTTAAACGCTAACTCTAAACTAGCATTAGTAAACCTACCTGTACATTTAAACGCTAACTCTAAACTAGCATTTATAAAACCTACCTGTACATCTAAACGCTAACTCTAAAGTAGTATTAGTACAACCTACCTGTACATTTAAACGCTAACCCTAATCCTAGCATTAGTACAACCTACCTGTACATTTAAACGCTAACTCTAAACTAGCATTAGTAAAACCTACCTCTACATCTAAACGCTAACTCTACACTAGTATTAGTACAACCTACTTGTACAGCTAAACACTAACTCTAAACTAGCATTAATACAACCTACCTGTGCATTTAAATGCTAGCTCTAAACTAGCATTAGTACAACCTACTTGTACAGCTAAACACTAACTCTAAACTAGCATTAATACAACCTACCTGTGCATTTAAACGCTAACTCTAAACTAGCATTAGTAAAACCTACCTGTACATCTAAACGCTAACTCTACACTAGTATTAGTACAACCTACCTGTACATTTAAACGCTAACTCTAAACTGGCATTAGTACAACCTACCTGTACATTTAAATGCTAACTCTAAACCAGCATTAGTAAAACCTACCTGTACATTTAAATGCTACATCTAAACCAGTATTAGTAACCTACCCCTACTTGTACATCTAAACGCTACTAAACTAGAATTAGTACAACCTACCTGTACATTTAAACGCTAGCTCTAAACGAGCATTGGCACAGTCTTCTTGTACTTCTAAACGCTAACTTTAAACTAGCATTAGTACAACCTACCTGTACATTTAAACGCTAACTCTAAACTAGCATTAGTAAAACCTACCTGTACATTTAAACACTAACTCTAAACTAGCATTAGTAAAACTTACCTGTACATCTAAACGCTAACTCTAAAGTAGTATTAGTACAACCTACCTGTATATTTAAACGCTAACCCTAACCCTAGCATTAGTACAACCTACCTGTACATTTAAACGCTAACTCTAAACTAGCATTAGTAAAACCTACCTGTACATCTAAACACTAACTCTAAACTAGAATTAGTACAACCTACCTGTACATTTAAATGCTAACTCTAAACCAGCATTAGTTACCTTTACTTGTACATCTAAACGCTACTAAACTAGAATTAGTACAACCTACCTGTACATTTAAACGCTAGCTCTAAACTAGCATCAGTACAACCTACTTGTACAGCTAAACACTAACTCTAAACTAGAATTAGTACAACCTACCTGTACATTTAAATGCTAAATCTAAACCAGCATTAGTAACCTACCCCTACTTGTACATCTAAACGCTACTAAACTAGAATTAGTACAACCTACCTGTACATTTAAACGCTAGCTCTAAACTAGCATTAGTACAACCTACTTGTACATTTAAACGTTAACTCTAAACTAGCATTATTAAAACCTACCTGTAAATTTAAATGCTAACTCTAAAGCAGCATTAGTAACCTACATTACATTACATTACATGTCATTTAGCAGACGCTTTTATCCAAAGCTACTTACAATAAGTGCATTTAAACATTTGGGTACAAATAAGAGCTAGAAGTAAGTAAGAGCTTCAAGTAAACCAAACTATGAAGTGCTAGTCGTAAGTGCGATGTATAGGGGTTTTTTTTTTTTGGTTTTTTTTTTGTCGTCGTCATCGTCTTAGTCGATAGTACCCCTACTTGTACATCTAAACGCTACTAAACTAGCATTAGTAAAACCTACCTGTACATCTACACGCTAACTCTAAACTAGCATTAGTAAAACCTACCTGTGCATTTAAACGCTAACTCTTAACTAGCATTAGTAATCTACTTGTACATCTAAACCAGGGGTCACCAACCTTTTTGAGACCGAGAGCTACCTGAAGGTTAGAGAATAATATGGAGGGCTACCATATTAACATTTTATGCAGTTTACCATTTAAATGATAAATATTATGCATTCAATTGCATACACATTAATTCCAGTGCTTACTCCTAATGATTATCACAGTTTTTATAAACAATATCAAGGACATTTTACTCAGTGATCATATGGATACATACAAGTGAGGTGAAGTGAAATGAGCCCGCGGGCACCTCGTTGGCTGCTCGCGGGCTACCAGGTGCCCGCGGGCACCACGTTGGTGACCACTGATCTAAACGCTAACGTTGACTTAGCATTAACAACATAGCCCACCTGAACATCAATACATTAAATGAGTTGGCATTAGCACACACCAAAGTCCATAGAGAAAAATCACAGTTTTTGTATCTGAGTGCATTAAAAACACACATTTTCCCATCAGAAAAAGTCTGTCATTGAGATAATGCGGTTGTTGTCTTATTCTTCTATGTACTGGCCTCCTCTATTGTTTTTCGGGCATTAACCAAACTGTGTGGGAACTGCGGTGCATGCACAAACAGCCCAGACCAGCATGACTCCAACTGTGGCCCAACTGCTGGTATTAGTAACTTGACTCCCAATTGCATTATCTGGGTGTGTTGAGAAATGTGACGTTTACACGTAATTTTTAAATGTTCTGTTACAGCCAGACTAACAAAACAGTTCATATTTTTTGTAATTCATGTAAAAAGTTCCTCTGTGAAAACCAGAACTATCAGTATTTTAATGACACAACCTATATGCCATCAATTAAATGTTAATTTATAACAGTACTGTACTCTGTGCTACCTTTAATTTGAAGCTTTTTTATCTGTTAAGTCTGAAACACTTTATAAATACCTTGTCTGAAGGCAAATACCTTGTCTGAAGGCAACAGGTGTTTCCTCTTCTCTGTCTTCTCCTTCTTCCTTCTCCTCCTCTTCTTCTTCACTCTGTTGTAGTGTGAGGAATCACAGACCTCTTCTCTGGTTTAATCCCAGCTCCTTCTTCTTCTTTTTCTCCTTCTGAAGTGAAAATAATGTCACAAAATGAAGGAAACAGCAGAAACAGTACAAATCTTTCTCGCTCTCCTTTTCACTGAGTGCTTGGGACTCACTTTAGCCGCCTCGCCCAAACCTGTTCTACCTGATGTCAATCTCTCTCGCTCTCTTTCTCTCTCCCCACTCATTCTCTATTGAGCTTGCCTACTCCCCCCTCCCATTTACACCCCCCGCCCCACCATTCTAGTCATTCTCTGTCTCCCTCTTGTAAGAGAAACATTATTTGGGAATCTGTTGTATTCATTTCCGCCCTTTTGTGTTTTTGAACCAGAGGGAAGAATTATACTTTTTTTTTTTTTTATTGAATTGTGTTTGATACCATTGATAAAATTCACATCGGAGGCAAGACAAGGGATTCAGAGATGAATGAGTGACTTTCTTTGAAGGAGAATGAGGCCGATTCATCAGATAAGATATTCACCAGGGAGAGCGAGAGAGTGTGTGTGTACATGTCTGTAATAGGCTGTGAGGACAACTTTATCAGAATATTTTGAGCTTGTAAGGGCATTTTGACCTTGCAAGGACAGTTTGGCTTAACTTTAAAGGGCTTTTGGGGGGTTTAGACGTGGTTTTAAGGTTTGGGTTAGACTTGGGTTTAGGTTAAGACACAGCCCTCTGTTGAGAGTTATGTGTAAAAGTGTCATAACTAGGAATGCTGTACAAGAATGTGTGTGTGTGTGTGCATGTGTCTTGGTAACCGGTTGGACAGAAACTTGTTTTGTCTCTGGTTCATTCCAACACTAAGCTCCACCCACACTCTCCCATGCTCTCATTGGCTGTGACACACTCAGGCAGGTGTGAATGCAATTCATACAAAGTGGATATTGTTATATGTATGTATAATAATTGTTCTGTTTAAAGCTTGTGGTTTTATCTCTGATCGATGATGATCACCTCTTGTTTTCATGAATGTAAACACTGTCATTTCTACAGTGCTTCTGCAGGCATCCTCACATTGAGTCATGTAACATCAGATATCAGTTCAGGCTTGTTGCTTTCTTACATTTTCTATATATAAATATATGTATAAATACTTTACATTGGTGGACTCAATGGGGGATAAGGTGCCTGAGCCAGCAACCTTCCGGTTACGAACCCAAATCCTTTCCTCTTGGCCATGGGCTGCGCCGATCATTTAAAATGTGTTATTAAATATTGGCAAATATATTCACTTGATAATTTATCTAATTTAAACACTAATTTGTGAACTAACTAACTATGTGAAATATTTGAAAATGTATGTGTTTAATATGACATGTAAATGTGGTAAATAGCTGCTAAATATGACACATGTTATTTAAATATGTTATTGTTTGATAAATATATGAACATGTTGTGAACATATGTTGTTAAATATGTGAAAAATGTATTTAAATATGGTAAATATGTGTTAAATGTGTCATAACAAATTACGTCCCGCCCTCACTCCTTCTTCCATTCCGTTTCCGGCGGAAGCCCCTCCCTGATAGCTGTTAGCTGCTTAGCACTGTGCCCGGACGACAGGAGGGGACGCCGGGGTAAGCGGAGGAGAAAAACGCACAGAACAGAAGGAGATGGTCCCGGCGGAGGACGGCAGAGACGCGCGGTGACCGGACAGCGATCCTGCCGAAGAAAAGAACCGCTTTCCGGTGAGTCAGTGCGGCCGAAAAGTGCCGAGCAGCGGTGGAAAAATAGCTAGCCCCCTCCCGACTCTCCCACTGCTCCTCCTCCTTCATCGTTCTCATCTCTGTATTTACCGACAGAAGAAGAAACTTTTAAACTTCACGAATTCACGTCGTTCAAAGCCGCTGCTCTCAGACTTTAAAAGACTGTTAGCATGTTAGCTGCAGTTTGCTGTCTGCTCTGATGGGGAGCGGCTAGCGTTAGCTTGCTAGCTCCAGTTTCTCAAAGGAGTTTTTTTGAGGAGCGGCTAGTATTAGCTTGATAGCTCCAGCCCGAGGAATGTCAAGTATTTGAACTTTACTTAGTTTTAGTTGGCAGTGTTGAAATGGCAGTTTGCTTATAAAAAAAGTTTACATGGGGGTTTGTTGATTATCTATTCTTATTGTGAGTGTTTCTAATGAAAGTGGTCTGCTTTTATTTGACTCTTCTACTCTCTGTTTGACGTTTATAGATTATTAATTAGGGATGCACGATATTGGACTTTTTGCCGATATCAAATATATCGGGAGTGGATGGGCCGATACTGACATATACTTATTTCCTTTTGTCCAACTGCAGAAGTCTTTTTGTCTCTTCTGTAGTGAAATTAACATTTTTTTCATGCTTTTGTCGCAGCAGGTGTGAAATTTCTTTATTGACAGATTCTTGCACGTTTTCTTATATCTGATAATGTATTTTTTAATGTATTTAAGTATTAACTAAAATGAAAAGTAAATGATGAGTGTTATATTTTGATGATTGCTTTATTTTTGTAATTGACAGCTCTTGCTGGTCAAAGTGTCACTTGTGTTTTTGTTCTCTCTCTCCACAGATGACCATGCAATCACTACCCGCTCGCCCTCGCCGTTAGTGTGTGTGTGTGTGTGTTAGTGTGTGCACGTGAGTTGTGGGACTGTGTGTGTGTGTGTGTGTGTGTGTGTGAGAGAGGGTGAGTGAGTGAGTGTGTGATCCAGGATGGGCTTTGGTCGAGATCTCAGGAATTCCCACGAGGGATTACTGAAGCTGCAGGACTGGGAGTTAAAGGTTTGCTTGTTTTGTATGTTTAACATCATAGCTGAGGTTGGGGGGGTTGTAGATTGGTGGGTCACTCAGTCACAGTTATGGGTGGGTGACTGTAAATCATGGACACGCATTTGCGCTAACTCTTTAGATGTGCCGTGTGGGGTCGTTTTTGAGCGACCTCAAACCAGAAGATCTCCGTGTTAAATGTGACTCATCAACTGAAACTCGACAGTTACGTGGAGATCAGATTAGATCAGACGAAAAAGTGGGAAACAAACATGGTTGAACTTGACTTTTACTCTTTTGCTATTACTTTCAAAATGGGTCGAGTGACAGATTATGCCTTTTGTTCAGATAAATAAACTTCACACACCTGCAGACTTTGTTTTGTCTTGCACTGTGATTGATCTCTCGGTTGGTTCCACGACCCTGTGTCGTCCTCTTAGTAAAAGTAAATTCAAAATAATAACTTCATCAACTATGTCCATTATGAAAACCAAGGAAACATACAAAGCAACAACCTGACAGGAGAAGCGGGGAAGAAAGTGAGCAAGGAAGTTGAACTACTTGCAAATTTGTGTGTCACAGTCGCCCTTTACTATGAATGCCAGTAGTTCAGTTTAGGACAAGCAATATGCTAAGTGGCATTAAATCAGGGATTTTCTCTGTGAGTGGTTCTGACATCAGTCTCAGATGTTACTAATCTCATCAATGAAGGTTCTGTTGCATAATCTGTGTAAACATTAGGGCCAGAGTTAAGATTAGGGGTATCCAAAAATATCTGTCACTTGAC
The DNA here is from genome assembly GCF_958295425.1 of Solea solea. Lineage (NCBI taxonomy): Eukaryota > Metazoa > Chordata > Actinopteri > Pleuronectiformes > Soleidae > Solea > Solea solea. Next base: position 18,375,922 of record NC_081152.1, read on the forward strand.
TATATTTACATGTTTACACTGTTGCTATGGTTATACCCACCATCCACAACACCCCAACATTTTGCTGGCTCCAACTTCCTCTGTCTAACAGAACCTGTGTGTGTCGCCCTCTAGCTGTTGGAGACTGTGAAGCGCTTCATGACTCTGCGTGTGAAGAGCGATAAGGAGTACGCCGCCCTGCTGCTCAGCATGACTCAGCAAACTGAGAAGCAGGAAGCTGCTGATTACATCAGCACAGTCAGCAAAGTGAGGGCGCCTCACCTGTCCATTCAGTGCCGATTTCGCTCGCCCGGTGTTATAGCTGACCCTTCTCTCTCCCTCTGTCAGTCGTGGTCACAGGTGATTCGTCAGACTGAAGCATTGGGTCGTGTGATGAGGAGTCACGCTGACGACCTGAACTCTGGTCCTCTGCACCGCCTCGCCACGCTGATCCGAGACAAGCAGCAAGTGAAGAAGAGCTACCAGAGTCTTCATCAGCAGCTGGAGAGCCACAACCACAAGGTTTGCTGGGAAATACCTGTGCTGACATCACCACGCCCAGAGGCCAGAGCCTTTCTTTCAGTAACCCTGCTGTTGGTTGTTGGTTGCTAGGTAACTAGGAGCGATCTGGAGAAGCTGAAGTCGACGTATCGTCAGCTGAGCCGCGAAGCGAACAACGCCAAAGAGAAATACAGAGAGGCTCTCACCAAAGGTTTCTGCTGCTCATTTTCCACGATGGTGACTTCACTGAGGTGGCACAGCCGCTAACCCCTCCCCCTTCTGTCTCCTATCCAATCATAGGCAGGGAAGCGGAACGTGCACGTGAGCGTTACGACAAAGTCACAGGCAAACTTCACAACCTTCATAACCAGTACGTGTTAGCAGTGTGCGGCGCTCGGACGCAGCAGGAAGAACACCGCCAGCATTCAGCGCCTGATCTGCTCGACGCCCTCCAGAGGATGCAGGAGGACATGACGCTCGCACTGTGAGTTGCCGTTTAAATGGCCACATTACATCATATAACACAACGGATGCCAGCTGTTTACAACTGTGTTGGTTGCTGTGCACAGTCGGAGCATTCTTCAGGAATATAGTGAGATCAGCAGTCTTCTGACCGACGACATTGTCAAAGTTCATCAGGAGATCTCGACGGCGGTTCAGCAGATCGACCCTCTGGCTGAGTACCAACAATTTATCGATGCCTACAGGTCTGATGTCTCACTGAGGTCACTGTGGTAATCCCCCCCCCCCCCCCCCCTTGTCGCCGTGGTAACAGCGTGTGCCTCTCTCAGGTCCCCGGAGACTCCGGAGACGAGTGTGGAGTTTGACACGAGCCTGTTGGAGGAGACGGACAACCTGCCGGCCAACGACATCCTATGGAACACGCTGACGGCTGAAACCCTGCAGGCCATGTGAGCACCTTCAAAATAAAACACTTTCGCCACTTGCAGTAACACCACCAAAGTCAGAGTCTCACTGCTCACTCTGTGACTGTCAGGTCATCGTCGGCGACGGCGGAGCTGACGTTGACGCAGCAGAATCTGAGGACGAAGGAGGCGCTGGCCGATGACCTCGACGCCAAGATCCAGACGAGTCAGCAGAACGCAGAGAGGACGAGCGAGTCAGTCTCTCTCTCATTCATATTTTGTGTCTCTTGTCCAAATATTCTCTCTCTCCATGTTCACCCTCTGTGTCTCTCGCCCTCAGCTGCGTCCTTCTGCTCAGTCAGAAACTCTCTCTCCTCGAGCTCCGTCACGCTGTCCAGTCGCTGCGGTCGTCCGAGGCCCGTCTGGTCTCCCAAAAGGCTCTGTTGGACACCAAGATGGCCACTGCTGCCACGTCCCCTCCCCCACCACCGCCGCCTCCTGCACTGCCGTATGAGGACGACGCTCGCTCTGTTGGATCGACTGTAAATATTCATTCATTCATTGATTGGTGATCTGCTCGGGACGTGGGGACTTTCGGCTGCTCTTCCTGTTCCTGAACATGTTCATTTATTTGTACAGGACAAGACAAAAGAGCGAACTTCTCGCTTCGACACCCTGCGTCACTCTCTGGCAGGAATGATTCGCTCGCCTAAAGGAATGCTTGGCTCCTCCTCCTCGGTGAGATTCATTCAGCCTGAGTGTGTGTGCCTGTGTGTGTGTGAAATGTAACACTCCCTCCTACTCCTCCCAAGCAGCAGTTCTTTGATGTCATCCCGACATCAGAGCGCCCCCTGGCAGACCAGGAGTGGTATCACGGCGCCATCCCTCGCACTGAGGCTCAGGAGTTGCTACGGCAACAGGGAGATTTCTTGGTGAGAGAGAGTCACGGTAAACCGGGCGAGTATGTCCTGTCGGTGTTTTCTGACGAGCAGCGGCGACACTTCATCATCCAGTATGCAGATGTATGTACCGACGTGTATCGATTACATCAGCGACAAACAAATAAACATTAAAACAAACAAACCTGACAAGCTTCTCTCGCTCTCTCTCTCTCTGGTAGAGTCAGTATCGTTTTGAAGGGACAGGCTTCGGTACAATCCCTCAGCTCATTGAGCATCACTTCTCCAGCAAACAGGTCATCACTAAGAAGTCTGGAGTGGTGTTGCTCAACCCTGTCGTCAAGGTAACCCACATACACACTCGTAAGCGCGCAAGAGTGGTGGTTTCAACTTTTAAATGACATAAACGATGTGTGACCAGGATAAGAAGTGGATCCTGAACCACGAGGATGTGTCGCTAGGGGACCTGCTGGGAAAGGTGAGCGCTCTGAACACTTCAGCTCGTCTTTGTTCGTCCTGTCCACATCCACACGTCTAACATGTCTCCACTTCTGCTACCCATCATGCCCGGTGGCAGGGTAACTTTGGCGAGGTGTTCAAAGGAACACTGCAGCGTGACAAAACACCAGTCGCTGTTAAAACCTGCAAAGAAGACTTACCGCCGGAGCTGAAGATCCGCTTCCTGTCTGAGGCCAGGTCAGCCTCCCTCACGTTACTATGGCAAACACCAACAATAAAAAAAAATATATATATGACGTACAGATAATCTGATAATGAAGCCTGATTCTCTGATGTGTTTGCTGCAGGATCCTGAAGCAGTACGACCACCCCAACATTGTGAAGCTGATTGGCGTTTGCACACAGAGACAGCCGATCTACATCGTCATGGAGCTGGTTCCAGGTGGGTGGAGCTTCAGTGGCTGACTGGTTGACTGGTTTTTCCTTGGTCGGGGGTTGATCAGGTGTGTTTGTCTCTCAGGTGGAGACTTCCTGTCGTTTCTGAGGAAGAAGAAGGACGAGTTGAAGACGAAGCAGCTCATCCGCTTCTCCGTTGACGCCGCTGCTGGAATGGCGTACCTGGAGAGCAAGAACTGCATCCACAGGTTAGTTGGCCATAGTCCCGCGGAATCCCACAGAGCGTGAACGCATCAACTCCTGCACTGAAAACACAAGTGTGACTGCTTCAAGTTCACTGCCCCAAAAAAAGTGAACAATCCTGTCTCCTCTGGTCTGTATCTCAGGGACCTGGCGGCGAGGAACTGTCTGGTTGGTGAGGGCAGCGTTCTGAAGATCAGTGACTTTGGGATGAGTCGTCAGGAGGATGACGGCATTTATTCTTCGTCTGGACTGAAACAGATTCCCATCAAATGGACGGCACCGGAGGCGCTTAACTACGGTAACATCTGTCACTCACTTGTCTGTGGTCTAGTCCCAATGCCCCGCCTCCTAATGGCGAGTTCCATTTACATCAGAAGTCAGATTGTCAGCCATTATTAGCACGTGTAGTAGCGATATGTGGATAACAGCGCTGTACACTGTATCTGGTTTGTGAGGTTGCAAAGTAGCACATTCCAGTAGAATTATAATAATATTATTAAAAAATTATTAAAATATTATAATAGAATTCCTACTAGGAACTCAAAAATTCTGACTTCTGCCTACACCTGCTCAGTGCTTTAGTGCTGCATAAATATGAATATGAATGAGACAACATTTTGACTTGAGTTTTATTTTTATGATGTTTACTCAATAGACTTAAAGTTGACATTTTATATTCTCTTATAGTCCATGTGGCCATAAAGTTCTTAAAATGGCTGTCAGAGATAACCCTGCCCCTTCACGATAGACTGTATATAAAAAAAAACGTGGATGTGGTTTGTGGACAATGGGGGCAGAAGAAGCAGTTAACCACCAGGGGGCAACTCTGTTGGCTGCAAAAATAACTTTGAAAGGAAGTCATGAAGTTGTGTTCCCATTTAGAGGAAAAATAGAAGATAAAGCATAGCACAGGTGAAAGTCTTGTCTATACCTGCGGGTCTTAAAGGTTTATTAATCGATCATTAATCTGTTACTAAATTAAACTATTAACTATTTTGATACTGGCCACACGGTGGTCTAGTGGTTAGCACTCTCGCCTTGCAGCGAGAAGACCCGGGTTCGGTTTGATTAATCGGTTCAAAGCTTTTTATATGATTAAATCAAGATTTGCGATTGTTAAAGCTTCTTAAATGTGAATTTTGTCTTCATTTCTTTGCTCTGGATAACAAAGAAATCATTAAAAGTGAATCGTTTTGGTTTGTGGACAAAACAAGACATTTGAGAACATTATCATTTTCAGGTTTGACGTACACTGATCAACATTTTTAAAGGTTTTTCGGATATTTTATGGACCAAACGATTAATTGAGAAAATAATCGACAGATGAGCTGATTATGAAACAAATCTGTAGTTGTAGCTCTAGTTGTGACTCTGTCCTGCTCTGTGATTGGCATCTGACTGCGTCCTGCTCTGTGATTGGCCGCAGGTCGTTATAGCTCAGAGAGTGACGTGTGGAGTTACGGGATCCTGCTGTGGGAAACCTTCAGTCTGGGGGTGTGTCCTTACCCTGGAATGACCAATCAGCAGGCTCGAGAGCAGGTGGAAAAAGGTACAGTTAAGTCTAATCATACCTAGGTGTCCAATAAGATCAAGATTATTCTAGTGAATGTCAGTATTTGTAATCTGAAGCTTTATCTAAGAAAGTAAAGATGTTGGCTTATATCATGATCATTGCGTTGAATGTGGAGACAGGCCTTAGGTCTCAGGACCCTTATTTGAGGACCACTGCAGTCATGAACAGTGTTGGGCATCTTACTTTAAAAAAGTAATTAGTTATAGTTACAAATTACTTCTCCCAAAAAGTAATTGAGTTGGTAACTCAGTTTGTACCACATTGTAAAAGTAATTAGTTACTCAGCAAAGTAACTGACATTATTTTTTATGTTCTATAACGCTATTACATTCGTTAACATCCTAAATGTCAAAGATGTTTATAATACCTGAATGAAGAATAAAAACCCTATGTACAGTATTTTAGAGCATTTGGTATTTATTTGAACTTTGAATTGAAGGCCACAATTGACACACAAATGTAAACTTAGGTAAAGAGAAACAAAGGAAAAATGTGGCCTTTCAGTAGTGCAAATCTCTGTATCTGTATACCATTGCACAATAAACAGGGCACTATCCAACTCTTAAATATTCAGTAAAGTAACAATTAAATATTGAAAATAAACAATATTCACACACTTTGCATTCAAGTACTAAACCAATACACACAAATGCTTTATTAAGTTAGAGTTGCTCCAGGTTGACGTGGACAAACTCCTTTTCCCCGGACATAGTGTGCACGTTGTAATGTTTAATGCTACTCACTTTTATTTTGATACACCGGAAATAGGAAGTACATCATGACATGCTAGGATGTAAACAAACAAAGTGTGGCTAGCAGAAGCTCCCAAGGAACCTGCGTGCATCTGAATTTATTGACGACATAACAAGTCACAACACACGTTGCATATACATTCTTTCCTTTTACCTCGGTAAGGGAGAAATAGTGTCGATATTTCCACTTAAAAAACGCTACGTTTCCCTGGCTCGTCGCCATTGTCTTAGAGCATACAGTGAGACAGCGTGAGCAGGACACCCGTCCACCCAGCCTATCATCATCGCATTTGCAACGGTGTCGTCATCAATCATCTCCACCCTTGCTCTCTCCCGGCGGCTGATGTGTGGCTGTCAGATAGCCCGACACCGCTGCGCTTCATTCAACCGAATTGTAACACAAGTAACGCGCCACTTTACATTCTCAGTAACGGTAATGGCGTTGCACGGATAGGAAAAGTAATTCATTGGATTACTCCGTTACTGAAAAAATAACGCCGTTAGTAACGCCGTTATACTTAAACGCCGTTACTCCCAACACTGGTCATGAATGAATGTGTTTTCTGATATAACCACCAGGGGGTGCTGCAGACACACTTTTTGTTCTGCGGCTCCTGCATCCATGATGTCACATTACTGCCACCTTCTGGAATTATTATTTATTCTGTCTCATTTCTTCAGTCTCATTCTGTGCTCATCCTCTCCAGCTTGACCTGACCTGATCCTCTTCCTCTTGGTTGCTAGGTTACAGGATGGCGTGCCCTCAGCGTTGCCCTGAAGAAGTGTACAAAGTGATGCAGCGCTGCTGGCAGTACAACCCCGAGGAACGGCCCAAGTTCTCTGAGCTTCAGCGAGACCTCAGTACCATCAAGAAGAAGTGATGACATCATCAGAGAGGGGCGAAGACAAGTCACTTTTTTAAATCAGGTGGGCGTGGTCAGCAGCTGCGTCACAGACCTGTGTTGGCATACAACTGCACCTACGTTGTAAACAACAGTGGGCGGGAAGCATGCCGAGGTCTACACCACCAGCTAATCACCTGATCAATCAATAACGGAGCTAAGAGCATGAATGTAGTGAGGTGTCCTGCTCTGATTTACACTGAACCTTCTTATCACGTCTCAATCATCACAGTAACAGACTGACACTACAGAAACCTAGAAGCTACAGCAACCTCAGTGGTTACCTCGGTAACAGTTCCCGTGATTTCAGTGATTAAAACCCTCTATTTATTGTGAAAAGAAAAACAAACCAAAAACAACTTCTTTTTTACGCCATAAGCTAGAAGACGCCGCTGCCGGCCCCACCACTACTGTAACCATGGCAACAGAGTGAACACTAAAAACACTACAAACTCTGCTTATTTTTTTATTTATTATGTTTTTAGTCATTTTATTTCTTTTTATGCCAAAAAACAACCGGATGTCAATCATCACACAGACCACGCCCACCTACCTTCCTTTTTTGTGTAGTTTCTGACTAGTTTCCAAAATCTTGTCAGGTAAACGTAAGAACCTACATTTTACAGTTTCTTATTTTGAACATTTTTAAATTTTACATTTAATTGTTTTTTAAACACATTTTTATTTTGTTTTTTTTGTAAAATGGCTCTACATATATATAAATATATATATATTATAAAATAAAATCAGCACTTATTCAATATATTTGCTGGTTGCCATGGGAACTGAAAACTCTAAAAGTATTAGAAAGTTGCGTGTGTGAGCATGACGGATTGAGAGTCCCGATTGGTCAAGATCACTACCTGGACTGCGTGAGGATGGAGCCTGAATTTGAGTTATGTCAGAGCTACTGACTGTTACTGTAAATAAATGAAACACTAATCTTCTGTTTGTCTTTTATATTTGTTTACACTCTTTATAAAAATATCGTAGCATTTATTACGAAAATAAATCAAATGTCAAAACAGCTGATGAAATCTTGTTTTTTTTTGTTTCCTTATAAAGAGACAAAATGGAGTATTTTGTGCTTGGTGATGTTTTAAAGCTGCCCTAGGCAACTTCAGCATTGCGCGAACTCATTTGATAATTGTTTGAAAGTAACATTGGTTTTATTTAAATTCTGTGCATTGCAGCTTTAATTTTAGTGTGGAAACATTCTAGTAAAACATTTTCAAGGTTTTATTTCAAAATATATAATTAGTAACACAATATTTAAATGGTCTGTTCGCGTCTTGTTTTTGATCTGTACATGAAAAACAATCAGTTTCATTGTATTCATTTATGTTCATGTTAAAACTGTAAACTTCCAAACAACGTGGGCAGCGTGGCGGGTTTGGGGTGAGGCTTGTAGCCGATGCGTTCGTTGATGAGTTCCGTCCTCGACGCTGCCGTGGAGGAAGAGGCAGACGCTGAGGCTCCGCCCCCAATTATGTCAACACCGATTACAGAGGAACCGCCCACTCCCCCTCCTGACTCTGCCTCCTCTCGCTGGCGCTTCCTGGCCTGCCAGATCAATAATATTACATTAGTATAAATTTGTGAAGAAGAAGAAGAAGTGAGAATCACCCACCTCTCGATTATTGTATGACATGGGGAAGGATGACGATTAATTACCAAATCAATATTCTGACCAAATACTTTGAAGTGTTTCTAAAAATACTGTTCTATCAGTGACTGAATATTGATTAGATTAAAAAAACGTATGCACCTCAAGCTCCTTCTTAATGCTCTCAAACTCTTCGATATCGTCAATCTTGAGCTCCAGGCGAGTCGGTTTCCTCCTCAACATCTTCTCACAACTTCTGCAGACACAAGACCCATAAGGTCACACACACACTGAACATTGCTTTTTTTATTATTATTTTGACGTTTGTTCTTTGACTTCTTTCAGTTTCTACATCTGATATATTCAAAGAAAGTAATGAATATTAAAAAAAACAAGCAGCTTCTGTTTTTGTGCTATTATCCTGCTACGCATCATCTTTAATTTTTTATTTAATGCTGTGAATTTGATTTGATTGATCTATTGGCTGATGCCAATGGTGCGTTCAAGGGATTTTCAGTCGTTGACTCCTGAAGCACTTGAACGCACCATCATCATTAACATTTACTAGGCAGTAAATGTAATCACGTGAACAGTAATTGAGCTGAACAGTAATACAGACACTGACTTATAAAACAAAAATAATTGTTTTACTACTAATACAATTATGTGAATTTTATTTGTAAAATACATTTAGCAACAGAAGTTAAGCTAAGCTATCCGGCTAACCTCCATCTAGAGCAAAAAAGCTGTAAAGTAAACCGGAAACGCACTGTCGCACCCCCTGACTCTTTATCGTAAAAACATTCTAACGTTGTGACGGAGTCGTGATGCATTTACCTGACAGGTGTGCAGCAATATTCCCGTGTTTTCACCTTTCTTCTCTTCTTCGACAGCTACAGTTATAGTAACCGGAAATGCAACCTCTAGCCCGGAAGTAGAAGCACTCGTTGTATACGTTCCGGGTCACGGTGCTGTGCTGAGAGACGCTGCGACTTCGTTTGTCTGCAGGTAAAAAAATAAGTTAATTAAAATAAAAAGAATAAGAAGGTTCTCGCTTTAACTTCACCAAATAATCATTTCCTGTTACGTACTTGCTCTAGTGTGTCCGTGTGTTTGTAGCGCTAGAGAAAGACGCTGTTTGAATGCTAATGCTAACATTATGCTGCCCGTTTCTTTGGTTCACGTGAATTTAGTTCACATCAGCGAACACGTTTGTGTATACTTGGAGTGTGGCCGTGATCTGAGTGTTAGATGTTGTATAAATTCACTGGGACTTTATTTTTTAAACGAATCTTACCATTATCTGTGTTCTGGAGGCAGGAGAAACCTTTGATTTAATCGATGCACCACATTTGTTCTATGAAAAAACATAGTCTTTGTAGTGATCCACAATTAAACAGCCTTGTATGAAGTACCTTAAAGGTGATACTTGAGTTAAAGTACAAGTATCTTACCAGAAAATGACTTTGGTAGAAGTTGAAGTCACTCTTTATAATATACTTAAGTGAAAGTCTTAAAGTATTTTTCTTATAGTAGTTTATGTACCAAAGTTTTAGAAGTAAAAGTATTATAAAAGTGAGGATTAAGGATTGAGCCATGATAGCTCAGTGGTAGGAGGAGTTGTCTTTCAACTGGAAGTGGGATATTTTGTGGGTGGCATTTCTGTCACATTAGCCAATTATTAGTTAGACCAGCGGTGTAAAACTCATTTTTGTTCAGGGGCCACATATAGCACAATTTGATCTCAAGTGGGCCGGACCAGTAAAAATAGTAAAATGATAGCATAATAACCTGTGACCAACAAGAACTCCTTTGTTTTTTCTCCTTTGTTTTACATTTAATGAAGGATATTTTTACAAAACATGAAATTTCTTGAGAAATATAAGTACAATTTCAACAATATCATGCCTAAATTTACTATATTTACTTATCTATAAAGGCACAAACATTTAGTCACAGGTATCTGGAAGTGAAAAATATTGCATTTGACATTACGTTTAGATTGTAATCGTAGTGTAAAATTTTAACAAATTCATCCTGTGGGCTGGATTGGACCCTCTGGCGGGCCGGTTCTGGCCCCGGGCCGTATGTTTGACACCCCTGTGTTAGACCAACACAAATGGCACAAATGGTCACTGTTACTATAGGTTTTGTCATGTTATAGCTTATTTTCAAGGCCCATAGCAGTAGGACCCAAATCAACCTCAATCTGTTTGTGCTTGTTGTATAGAGTCAAAACCTCCATCTGTCTCTTTTTTCCATCTGATCATCAGTGGTGGAATTTTCCCAGCAGCCTTTTGTGTCCTAAGTGGTAGCTGTCAAAATGTCCGACGACGAGGACGGGCCTCCGATCGTGAAGAGGAGCCGCGTTTACTATGGAAGCCTGGAAGAGAAAGAGCGCGAGCGCCTGGTCAGAGGGGGCAGCATGTCATCAAGAAGTAGCGCGGTGAAGGCGGGGATCGATGCAGGGAACATCAACATATCCTCAGGTGAGTGCCATGTTGTAAACAATGTTAGGTCTGTCAATGTGTCACATGAAACTCATTTTTCACATGACGCTGTTCAGGAGAGACTATGGAGATGGAGGAGCGGGTCAACGAGCATCAGCACGAGGCGCTTGCTGCGTTTGAGCGGCGGCGGCGAGCACGACAAATCACAGTCTCCACTGACGACGCCGAGGTCAAAGCGGGCCTCCGCGCCCTTGGCGAACCAATCACATTGTTCGGAGAGGGACCAGCTGATCGTCGAGAGAGGTGGGGAAGGACTCATTTTCCTGTGTCTGTCTTTCCTGTACTTTCACCCCCCCCAGATTAAAAGCTTCTACTTCCTGTGTCTGCATTTCAGGCTGCGAAGTGTCCTCTCTGTGGTCGGTCCAGATGCTCTGAAAAAGTCCAGGAAAGACGAAGAACGAGCCAAGAGGTCACAGGAAGAGGTCGGGACACACAGAACTACATACAAATACACATAAGTCAACACGTATGCACATACACTTCTTAGGTACCCACAAATAAACTGTAGTTTTTTCTTTGACTAATTGCAGTGCCAGCAGACATGGTACCACGAAGGCCCAGCCTCCCTGAAGGAAGCTCGCCTCTGGTTGGCCAAATACTCTCTGCCACGGTGAGTCATCAACTAATGACAGTTGTCTTTGGGGGCGGAGCTTTCAGTCAGCTTCATGTTCCCAATGATGATGAAAACAGAGTAATCTCTGTGTTTAAATATCAGAGAGATCCGATTGGTTGTGACTCAGTTGTGATTGGTTCATCAGGGCAGTGGAGCGTCTGGACGCTGCACGTGCTCAGAAGGAGGTTGCCGAGGCAACCAAGGCGATGCGGCAACAAGAACAGCACAAGACCCTTAGGGTGAGACGATGTTTGTTTTAAATGATAAAAAATATGTTCTGATCAATAATTTCATCAATAATCAATAACCATCTTCTTCCTCAGAATCTGAACAACTTCTGCAGTCAGATCGGAGATGACCGACCAATCAGCTTCTGCCACTTCAGCCCTGACTCCAAAATGCTGGCCACAGCTTCCTGGTATGGGACTCAGTCCACTGCTATATTAGTGTAATATTGGAAAGCTTATGCTAATGCTAACACCCTTCTTCCTCACAGGAGTGGTCTGTGTAAGCTGTGGTCCGTCCCCGACTGCAGTCTGATCCGTACACTCAGAGGTGGGCGGAGTTTTACTTAATGTGTCATTATTATAACTCGGGAATGATCATATCAATGCGTTCAATATGTTTATGATAACCTTTTTATTTATGGTTTTGAACATTTATTGTCTGTTAATGTAAAGAATGATGACTCCATCCTCTGTCTCGTCAGGACACAACACCAACGTCGGTGCCATCGTCTTCCGTCCTCAGGCTGGAGTCTCTCTGGACCACTCGGACGTTTGCCTGGCGTCGTGTGCAACTGATGGGTCAGTGAAACTGTGGAACCTGGAGAGGTGAGAAAGGAAGGGATGGGGACAAGGAGGAGGAGCTTCTGTCTTTATATGGTCATTAATTGCTGTGTCTCTGGTTACCATAGTGACGAGCCAGTGGCTGACATTGAGGGTCACGATGAGCGCGTGTCGCGGGTAACCTGGCATCCATCTGGAAGGTTCCTGGGAACGACCTGGTGAGCTGGTGTCACACAGTCATCGTCACTGTCTGTGTACTAATACTCAACCTGAGTATTTACATGCAGTGTGTGTGCGTGTGTGTGTGTGTGTGTGCGTGTGTGTGTGCGCGCAGTTATGATAAATCGTGGCGTCTGTGGGACCTCGAGGTTCAGGAGGAAATTCTCCATCAGGAAGGTCACAGCAAAGGAGTCCACGACCTGCACTTCCACCCAGACGGTTCACTGACAGCTACTGGGTAAAGTACTGACTGTACTGTGTTGTACTATACTGTTACAACTGTTACATGCTACTGCACTGTTCTGCAATGTTCTAGACTGCACTATAAACTGAACAAGACTCTCTTCTGTATGGGTTAGACTACTCTGTACTAGACAGTACTTAATTTTATCACACTGTTCTATACTACATTACACTGCACTACATCAGAATAGACTGTAGTATACTACTCTACAACACACTGCACTACTGTGCTAGACTACACTATACTAGATGGTACTGTACATCACTACACTGTTCTACTTCATTTTCAAATGGTGGGAGTCCAGTATACTATAGAATGTTCTACACTGTGCGAGACTGTATTATAATTGGCATCTTGTGTTGTCCAATCAGAGGCCTGGATGCGTTTGCTCGTGTTTGGGATCTTCGAACTGGACGCTGTGTCGTTTTCCTTGAGGGACATTTGAAGGAGATTTACAGCGTGAACTTCTCTCCCAACGGGTCAGTCAAAACACTCGACAGCTCATCAGAGATTTACACGTTTTATTTGTTTCAATCGGAGTCATGTATGGTTAATTGTTTTTCCTCTCAGGTATCACTTGGCAACAGGAAGTGGTGACAACACCTGTAAGGTTTGGGACTTGAGAAACAGGAGGTGTCTGTACACAATTCCCGCCCACCAGAACCTGGTGTCTGCTGTCCGCTTTCAACGTAAAGAAGAAAAAAATCAATTAAAAATACCTTCTTTCTTTTTAATGAATCCAGTATTTAACTCTAAATACCCGTTTGTTTGTAGCCACTGACGGTCATTTCCTGTTGACCGGGGCTTACGACAACATGGCCAAAATCTGGACTCACCCTGGGTGGACGCCTCTGAAGACTCTCGCTGGACACGAGGGGAAGGTATGAAAGCTGCACTCACGGATTTGTCCATTTAGGACAGATTGTGCACATTAATAACATCACGATTTTGTCTTCAGGTGATGGGCGTCGACGTGTCGCCCGACGGGAAACTGATTGCAACCAGTTCATACGACCGAACCTTCAAACTGTGGCTGTCTGAGTGATGTGGTCGTGGTGTCAGCGCAGACAGAAGATGCAGCTCTGCTTTTTTTCTTTTCTTTTTAAGTAAAATAAAAGTTTACATTTTATAACTTTCCGTAAAATTATTCTTTCATTTTCTTAAAAACTCAACTTTGCGCCATGAACAAAAACGGAGATGCAAGAAAATAAACAAGTTTACAAAAATGTTACCGAAAACATGCTAAAATAGTTTGAACTAGGTTCTGTGTAAAATGAACATGTAAACACCAGGACACAAAACTCATGGTCAGTGCAGTGGTTAGCACTCTTGCCTTTGCAGCAAGATCCAGGTTAACAACCCAGTTGGAACAAAGGCCTTTCTGCATGTTCTCCCTGTGTGTGCGTGCATGCGTTCTCTGGTTTCCTCCCACAGACTGCAGGAGGACGCCCTAAATTGAGTCTCTGTGGCCCTGTGATGCTGCCTTGCCCTAGGTCAGCAGGGATTGGCACCAGTACGGCCCTCATGTGGAGGTTAAAGTGTGAAATGACGTCTTGAAACACCACAGACGTCAAACAACAATTTATTAGAAAACAAAACTGCGCGTGTCACAGCAGTGCACTCTTGGTGTACGACAGTAGACACAGTGATTGGTCGAATGAGGCTCGTAGCTCCGCCCAGCCTGCCTCCAGCCGGGTCGACAGGCAGTGCAATGTTTCCATGGCGATAGGGTCCTGTGACAGCGAGCGGAGGTGCAGCTGAAAAAAACAAACAAATCATTAATGATCGACAACATGAACGACACATGACACTCTGCTGATCTCTCATTGGCTGACCTTCAGGAACAGCGCCAGGTAACCGTGAGCCAGGTCAAAGTCCCGCCCACTCGACAACATGCTGTCAATCATGAGAATGAAGGCCATGAGGAGGCTGCTGTCGCTGCCTTCTGACACCAGACCGCTGAGCTCCATGGAGACTGCTGACGGCCCACAATCCTTCAGGAGCTGCAGAGGGTGTTCAACTGCAGCAAGAAAAGAGCGAGTGAGAGAGCGATCCACTGACAGCTATCAATACATCATGGGTATTTTCATATGAATTCATCTGTTACCATGACGAGGTATGAATTTCAGATTCAGACTCACATGACCCAGAGTCCATCGCTGTCTCCAGGGCGGTCGCAAACTTTGTCTTCTGAGACATTGAACCCCAGCTCAGCACCTTCGACTGTAACACGACAACATGACATAAATCACACTGCACACTGTCTCACAGTGACATCAGTCAAGTCCTGTAGTTGTACCTGTGTTTCCTGTTCGTCTGCTGCGGCCAATGTGAACTGCGGCGTGAGACCAGGAATTGTGGGCAGGAAAAAGGGAGCTGCGGTCGGAGCCACAGGGGGCGCTGCCGGTTTGTTCCTTTTCTACACACAGGAAGAAAACAGTGTCAAGTTGATGATGTCGTCACACGTCATTGACGGTGCACTTGCACGTAAGATGTCATGTGATACCTTAATGATGTCAAGGTGAAGCAGACTTTTCCATCGAGACTCTGGCAGCAGTGACAGAGTCACCAGCTCCGCCCCCAACTGGTCGGCTGATTTAAATGTATCGTCCGTCTCCTCCGATGTCATTTCCTGTTCTTGTTCGTCCGCCGTGACTCCTGGGAGTGTCTCTTCAACTGGTTGGTAGTCAGCCGGGAGGGGGCGGAGCCCCACGGGCCCACATAGGCTCTTATTGGTCCTGAGGGAAGAGAACATCGGGGTCAGCTGATCAGTGACGTCATTAATACGTAAACAAGGTGAGAAAATCCTGAGACGAGATTGGTTCAGACCAGAGGTAAAGACCCAGACTGTCAACGTGAGCCGTCGCTAGAAAGTCTCCAGTCGGGGACATGGACACGCCCACTGGCGCCATGGCAACCAGGAAACAGTCAACCAGGCTGAAGAGAGAAGAAATACAAATGATCAAATGTTCACGGATGATTGTAAGTTAATCAACAGTGGATTGTTCCATCCTCACCAGCCTGAGGGGAGGTCCCACGTACGAATGGTACAGTCCATTGCCACGGTGATCAGCCAGCGACCATCAGGGCTGAACGTCTGAGGACGAAGCACCAGTGTCAACCATTACAATAAGCACAAGACTTAGCATCTATTAGCATCACAAGCTTTCTCCAACCCACCATGTCGTTAATGTTGCCATGGTGACCTGCAAACTTCCTAATGAGTCGTCTCGTCTCTATGTCGAACACCTGCAGCGTGAAGTCATCCAGGGCTAATGCTAACATCCCGCTAGCATCAGGAAACAGGAGACAAAAGGTTAGCCATCTATATTCAATGTAATCAGCCATCTGTAATAATATAATATAATAATGATATAATATATCATCAATGATATAATAATGATGATTTTACCTGTCTCTGTGTAGCATCATGTTAGCCGGCGCCGCATTTAGCTTCAGCTCCACTTCCTGTTTCTTGGTCTTGAAGCGCCAGAACTTGAGCAGCGAATCGGAGCCGGCGGTGATGGTCAGCTGGTTCAGCGTATCCGTGGCAACACCTCGCACCACGCCACTGTGAGCTGGAGCAGGAGGACAGGGTTAGCGATGGACACACAGAAAGGACCAATCGCAGAGGAGCAGGTGAGCATACCTTTTTCATCGTCACCATAGCAACCACGGTGCAGACCAGACTGTAGGTTATAGACGTCGACACGTCCGCATGACGAGCCAATCACGGTGAAGTTACCACAGGAAGTGATGGCGACTGCCTGGAAACAGGACGTGAGTAACAGCATGTTAAAAGTTTGATTTTAGTCAGACCAGAATATGCTTTTTTTTTTTAAATGTCATGTAAACATGTTAGTCTGACTAAAATTGAGCGAGTCTTAGTCGGACTAACATGCCTGGATAATGTGATTCATAGTCCGATTACTTCTGCACATGCACCAAAATGTCCTCCGCGGAAGTAGGAGACAACGTATAAACTGCAGTACTGTTGACCGAAAATCATATGGCAGGAGCGACTTTTCAGCCTAATTTCAATTTCAAAACTGATTCAATATGCACTAGCTTATAGAGAGATACAGTGCCACCTACGGAGGCTAATAAATAAATGTTTTCCTTTGCATGTATACTCAAACTAAACTGTGCATGTAAACGTAATGAAAGTGATGCAATCAGAGCAACAACAAACAAGTAACGCCGTAATGCGTCGTTACCGTGGCAACTGTGTCCCTGCGAGAGGACGGTGGCAGCAGGTGATGAGCTCCCATGGTGCACCTCTGGTAGTTCCATGTTGAAGCTGCAAGGCGACCACGATGGCACGCAACGATGCTGTCCCAGTCTGACTGACGGGCAGTAGCTGTCAATCAAAAGGCAGGGTGAGAGAGAGTGTCAATCACACACACAGGGAGAGAGAGAGAGAGAGGGAGAGAGAAATAAGACAGAACCCACCAGAGGAAAACGAGGTGATTGCAGGGAGACGTAATGCATTGTATGTAAGACCCTTCTTCTTCTTCTTCTCCTTCTTCTTATTGATGGACCCTACAACAAACAAACAAACACACACACATTCAGACCTGTGTGTTTTTTTCACATCTTTTCTGATTGGATGAGAGAAAATGAGCTGTTAAAGCTGCTGTCAGTAATGGTTTTTTTTGGCTTTTCTTTTAACAGCCAACTTTATTTAATAACTAGCTATGACTGTGTGAGTGAACTGACCGTGACCCAGGTTCTTATTGAAACGCTCATGGACAGTGGAGAAAGACTGTAACGTCCCATCTTGACCTGTAGGGGGCAGACACACAGACACAAAGACACAAAGTGACAAAAATTTTAATTCAATCAGATAAAAATTCACAGTCAGGAGTTAATGATGACATCACTTTTTGTTTACCTGCGCTGAGGATGTTTTTTCCGTCATTGCCATGGTGATGGATGGTTGTGGGCGGGGCACTGTGACCTTGACGACTGCGAAGCAATCTGGCTCCGTCCCCCTCCTGGTCAAAAATCCACACCTGGGAAAAAAAAAAAAACAGAAACCAGTTAATAAACAAAAACACTCTCGAGGATGAAGACATGAGGTAAATCTGTTTGTTTTACCTTGATGGTATTGTCGGCTCCATTCGTGACCATCAGTGGCTCTCCCTGCAGGAAGGTCGCTGCGGCAACAGCCGTGCTGTGGGCGTGTCTCTGCTGAGTGACCAGCTGACGGTTTTCGAGGTTCCAGAATGCAATGTGGCCTTGAGGACTTCCAGACGCGACGATGGGAGGACCGTCTGATGGAGCGAGGGGGGGAGAGAGAGAGTGAGGTTTGTACAGTGACTGTAGGATTAAATAATCCAGGATTATTAAACCATCTACAGGTTAGCTGATCAGACACTGAACCACTTTCTTGGACCAGAGACCACCACCTGTACCTGTTCTGAAAGCGAGCGAGGTGATTGGTCCCCAGTCTTGCGTGAAGCTCATCAGTGTCTCGTCCATGCGGATATTGTGAATGATGATGCGGCCCGTTGCCGTGCCGACACCGACAACATCCACTGCTGGACTCTGGGAAATTTAGTTTTCATTAACAAAATAGAAAACAAAGAAAAATCTAAATCGTAGAAGCAACTTTTTTTCTTCTCATGATTATTCATATTGTGACTCACCTGTTGCAGAACAGTTACCCCTGCTGACCAACCAGGAAACGTGTACAACAACTTGCTGAGGACAAAAATAAAAACAACAATCAGCTCTGTGTGTGTTAGGTCTGCAAAGACAAGTCAACAGAAGGAACCAACACCACACACCCCCTCCCCTCACCTGGTCTTGATGTTCCACAGCTGCAGTGCACCCTGGGAACTTCCCAACAGTATCTTATTCAGGTATGTACTCGGGTGCATCATGGCCGTCACGTCAAAGGTGTTTGGGTCAAACTGTAGATGCAGGTATTCGTCTGAGGGGAGGAAAGAGCAAGGCATGATGGGTAACAGGACAGGTACAAGGAGCTATCTCAGAAACAAGTTTAAAAGTGTGGCTACTTCCTGTTATCACTAAAGAAGAAACTATGATCCCTAATGTGTATTTATTTTATAAAAAGTACAAATAAAATGAAATGTAACATCACTCTTTTAGTGCCATTCTTCATAAAACAGGATTTATTAAATAAAAAAGCCTTAGGATGTTGTACTGTTCACTCTTGATACCTTATATGTCATGCTGTAGCCACACGTCGCACATTGAACAGAACAAATTGGGTTTCTGCTACGGATTAAGTGGAAACAGCAGGTGAGTGTAACTGTGGCCCCGCCCCCCTTTACTCACCTCCACCCTGCACGTCCCACACGATGACTTCACCGCCACAGTCAGCAGAGATCAGGTGATCGCCCAGTGGAAGCAGCAGACGCACTTCCCATTTGTGACCCTCGTATCGCATCACAACCTGTAAAGATAGTTTTTCTTTTGGTGAGTAAGCAATAAAGAATAATCATTCTTTAACACTAACAACAACGTTAACTAACAACAAGAATTGTTCAGCCAAACATTTATCGTGAACCTCTTTGTTTCGGGCAAAGGCGCTGACGACTTTTCCGGCTGCCGCGAACACCAACATCCTGTCTGCAGCCACATAGGTGATGTCATCAGGCAGGCTGTTACCTAGGCAACGACAAGACAGCACAGGAACCGGTCAGAGAATAGAGAACTGTCAGTGGCAGCAACTTCAGTGGATTTTAAAGGGTTTTTATACTCACTGACGGCAACGATCCCCAACCTGTTGACCTGTAAATCAAGCAATACACTCAATCAATACGTGTCATGTTAAACTGTTTCACTTTAATGTTAGACATACTTTTCCAACAGGAAACTGAAGACTGTGTCACTTTGTGAAGTGCTCATTCCCTCACACCAAAGTCCATAGAGAACATGAGTATTTCTACGTCACAGCTCACAGGATTCACTGATGCGTCCATCGGTAGTTGATTTCCAGTTCAATGTTTAAAATCTTCCAATGAGACACTCTTTCATTCAGAGCCACACAGTTGCCACACGAGGCAGCAGTAGACGAGCAGCTCCTGACTCCACTGTGAGATAAATACAGTGATTTTGTCTGTGGAGTTTGGTGCAGGAGAGTGAGCCGTTAACAAAGTGACACACAACCTCGAATAGAATCTATTAGGTGAGTTTTTCTGGGTCTTTGGCTGGTTGTTGACATAGGGGGCGCTCGCAACACAGTCTACACCGACTACACACGCGTTAAAAATAAATCCTGAATTATCCCTTTAACGCGTATGGCAGCCATGCATGGACAAACCACGTAAACAATGTATGTATAACCACGTGGGTTAAAGGTGTGTTAAGTTTCTTACGTTGTACGTGTGAAGACATTTACCGACCGCCGTCACCAGGTAGAACTCCCGGTGCTTCTGGTGGAAACGGAGCGCGTGCGGCACGTGGTTGGAATAAAGACCCAGAACCCGAAACCCGGAGAACAGCGAGCTGCCGCCGCCCGCGAGACTCCCGCCACCCGGCATGTCCGGTAAGATCAGACGAGTTTACCGGAGAAAACACACAATATCGGGAATAACGTAGGACGAAAACACACGGGGCCAACTCTGATTCAAGAGGGCGAGGTAAACTGAGTCCGAGGGGAAACAAGCAGCCACGACTAAGTAGTTCCGCCTTGAGAAAAAGTTGTTCCCTTTTCCCGATTGATTTTAGCGCCGCTTTTGTCATTGAATAAAAATACAAATTATTTTTTTATAATATACATTTAATGTAAATATGATTTAAAATAAAAATGTATTTGCTGGCCAATCACAACACAGTCCACGTTCTGGGGGTGTGATTTTGGTCTGAAACAGCGCGGCTGACGAGAGCGTCAGTGAGGAGATATTTTGATCGGCTCGTTTGGAGCGACTGGGAGGTTTTTAACCATGAAAACAAGTTAATATATGTAAGTAGACCTCCATAACTAACATATATGTGCTATACCAGCATACGATGTCACCTTTAAGCTTCAAATGTTTTGAAATAAAAACTTAAAATTGGACACGACAGGTAAAAGACAAAACAAATGTGCAACAGTTTCACATGATACTTTATTTCTGCTGACTCATTTACAGAATAACACACTGGATAATTTGAGTTTTCAAATTTTCAAAAAGCTCAAGTGCAGTTTCAAATTTTTGACAAAATTATATCGTTTATTTTGTAAAATCAGTGCTTTCCTTTGATAGGAATATGAATGTGAACAATCACAAATAATTTAATCTAAAGCTACATTTATTTAATTTTTTTTACAACTTTATACAAATAAACTGAACGACCAATGAGCTGTCCAATGACCAATCAGTATTTAAACACAAGCACAGGTCATGCTGGGACAGGAAGTGACTTGGCTTTACTTTTGTGACATGTCGTTGTTGGCAGGAAGTGACACAAACTGCTGAGACATGGGGGGGCTGTTACTATAGCAACAGATGGAGTCAATCAGGGGTGGCAGAGCTTTATGGCTGCCATGGTGTCACTTGGCAGTTGTTAGTGAAATTTCCACTAGACACTTCCTGTCGACCAGCTGACTCTGTTGAAGGTCACGCCTCGTCTCCATAGCAACACTTTTAGCTGAGCCTCCCATCCAGCAGCAGCAGTCTCAGCACAGTCCTCGCCGCCGCTAGCAGAGCTCCATGCAGTGCATACTGCGTCACTAGCGCCCCGAAGCCTCGGTAATAGCCAGCCACGCCCTCCCTGCGGCGGATGGAGTGGAGGCATTCGGAGAAGCCTTCGTATTGCGTGTTGACCGGCATGACCAGTGGACTGTTACCGTTTCCAACGGCAACCACGCCGTCTGTGGCATCAATGATGGTGCGTGTGCCCTGCAGGCTGAGGCGGTGCAGCGCCGTCTCTAGGGGAAACACGAGCACGTCCGCCACAAGAGCGCCTGCCCACGCTGCAGCAAGCTCAGGGAAGTAGTTGTCCAGTGGGTTGGACGGCTCCGTCCACTGCTTCTTCGTGCGCTGGTGCAGCCAGAGCACCAGTCGCTGCACGCAGGACATGACGACGTAGCGCAGGATGGCGTGCAGCGCAGCAGGAACCAGCAGAGCGCTGAGAGGGAGCAGACGCCGACTGTGGGGAGCACCTACACCCAACAGTCGAGCCACACCTTCACGGATGCAGTCGAGCAGACCGGACGATGATTCATCACGCACAATTTCGCTCTGAGGACAAAAGAGAGGCGCCATTTAGTAACATTCTGGAGCTTTAATAACATCACATGATGTGTGAACTAAAACAAAGCTAGACAACTGTAATAGAAATTAAATTAGTTTTTTTGATCAATAATCAATCGTCAGTGGTAACCTGGACTGTCTCGATGAGGCTGGCACAGTAAAACGGAAGCGCAACCACAGCTGTTAACCTGAGAGTGAGAGAGAAAAACATATTTACCAACTGATAATGATTGATCACCTGATAAAAAGAAAAAGTGACTGACCCTTTAAGTAGGAAATGTCCAGCTAGCTGTTTCATGGTCCATCTGTGTGGAAGATCCCTGAAGACAGAAAACATAAGGCGACAGTATTACTACCACAGTACTACTACGACTATTACAGTAATATTTTGGTACACCATGTAAATTCTGCAGTAGTTTGTTACCGTGGTAACGGTGTGAACTCGCTGATGATGCCTTCGGCGCCCAGTGTAATGCCGTGAACGATGAACGTGCTGGTCATCCCCTTCCACAGACACTTCACACCCTGAACAGACCATCAGTTCTCAGTATTGATTATTGATAACTCATCACTTAACTAATATTCACAGTGACCTCACAAATTACTTACGAACTACCAATTTTCTCACCTGAGCCTTGGTTAAGGCGTACATGACGGAGACGGTGCTGAACGGAGTCAGGTGGTAACAGCGGGCATGGTAGTTCACCTGTGTCACATAGGTAAAGTGTCAATACTAGTTAAAACGCCACAAAGTCCACAACCACAGAGACGAGATGATGAACCAACCTGACACTGTCTGCGGAAGACAATACACGGGTGAGAGAGGACGTTCTCTGTGAACAGACTGAAAACACACACAAACAGTTCCCATCAGTATTTTTATTGTGAAAATTATGACATTGACAAATCATAATACTGACAGCTTTAGGAACAAAGACAGTGATCTACCTGACGAGTCCGATTCCAAAGCCGGCAAATCGATTCATCTGCTCTGTAACATCAAAGAAAAACATGTTTGAAATACTAGAGAAATTCACAAACCTGAATCATCAAATGATATATAATTAGGATTTTTGATGAAAAAAAAACCCTGAATAATATTTTAACTATACTTCATTAAAACATATATTTATGACTTGAAAACTATAAAATAAACTTGGTTAAATTAATGTAAAAAACCTCAAAACTCACTAGTTTACAGTTAGCCTGTTAGTCTGTATGTGACAAAGAAACGATTCTATGCGATAAAAACATTAACAGTGAGTTAATGAGATCCCAGGAATGACAAAAAAAGGCTATTTAGCACAAATATACATATATATACACAGTGATTTATTTATTTACGGCTCTTGTCTGACACTTGTAAAAATGTAATATCTGCGATTTTAAAAAAACACACCAAAATGTAAGGTTAAGAGTGATCACAATAATATCGTGTATCGCAATTGTTTGTCATGAAAATCGTGACATTACATTTTCATATGTCTAATGACAACGTAAAGGTTAATAAGCCTGGGTGTGCCTGCTAAATAACAATTAGCATGCTAAATACAAAACAGACTTAAGACTGCTACATAACAATTACCCTTCAAATAAAAAACAAATACCCTGAAAAATATAATACAAATATTTAGCCTACTAGTAAGGATAATGATAGTAATAGGTCGCTAATTAAACATATTTATAGACAGTTAACCAGTGGTTAACCAGTGGTAGAGAGTTAGCCTACAGGCTAACCTCTATCATCACTGCGCCTATTAGCCATGTAGCTAACGCTTCCCGCACCGACCTACCGCCAGGTGGTACGCCGGGCTGCGGGGCGTCCCAGCCGCCTGCGACTCCGCGACCTCCGTGCTCTCCCAGTTGCTCGTCATGCTGCGGTGTCCGCTCTCCGGTGTGCAAGTTGCGGCTGCCGGGGATGTCCGGCGGCGTGGTGACCCAGTGCTGCTGCAGCTCCGTTGGGGCTCCGGCGCTCCTCAGCGGGTAGCTGGCTCCGTACAGCGGATCATCGCGGCCCCGGTAACCGAGCCCATCGAAGCTGTCCGGCCGCCTGGAGGCCATCACAGCACCAGCAGCGGGAGAAGCCTGACCGGGAGCCGGTTAACGTATGTAGACACAATTACGTCCCGATAAGGAGACGAGAGGAGTGGAATCCGAAGGATTTGACCTGACACACACATCCAACTGTCACCTGCAAACAGGAAGTTGTAATACGTAAGTTCCGGTAGACACGGAAACATAAATACAGCGGTATTAATTTACATTTGTCTCATTTATCTGTAAATATAAATCCTTAATACTTGTAAATTTAAATGTAACCAATTATTATTGTAGTGTAGTACCTGTTCAATGTCCCCTTGCATTTCTTATCCAAACAATGTCAAAGTGTTTCCTGCACACACTGGTGCCAAGTTTGAAACCTGTCAACACACATGTGAGTGAAACAGAGACATTTCCTGCTTTTATTATCCTGAGAAAGTAAAAGTGAACACTGCACACACACCGGTGTGTTCTTTCAACAAAGAGCATTCAAGTGTGTTGCTGCTGTAATCTGAACATAGATCAAAGGAAGATGAGGGTGACATCTGTTCCAACTCATTTCTCCATGTGAGACAGAACAGAAGTGACACATCGGTCACATTTATCATCTGAACACTGCCAAAGATGCCACCCAAGCCTTTACGGGACCCTAAGCAGAATCTACATTTTGGGGGCCTCTCCCCTCCCACCTTGGAGTCACCTGTGCTTGACTATTATTGGTACAAATAAAAAATTATGGTTTGCTAGTGGCTTAGTATTAATTTGCACTTTCATTCAAAGTGAAACACTGAGTGTGGTGATAATGAACATCACACTATTTATATCAGTCATTCATCTTCTATCACTTTATCCTTCACAGGTTTGCTGGTGCCAGTCACAGCTGACACAGGGTGAAAGGCAGGGACACAAACAACCGTCCACTCTCACACTCACTGTCAATTTAGAGTGTCCAATTTGCCTAATCCTCAAAACTGCATGTTTTTGGACTGTGGGAGGAACCCAGAGAGTCCGGAGAAAAACCAACACACACACACAGACAGGTACAGTATTTATATACTGTTTAACTAAAGATATTTACATTTATTTAACATGTTAAAAAAAAAATTCTACAAACTCTGTTAAGGCCTGTACACACTCAGTAGGACAGAGAATGTGTTATTTCTCTCGAGGTGGCAAGAACAAGAACAAAGTTAGTTCTGGCCAGGACATTTCATACTTCAGGAGAAACCCCTGAAGTATGTTATTTTTGAGGACAATTGTGGTTCTGAATCTGTGGTTTGCTTATAAATATCTGCATCCTAAAATATTTGCTCATTTGACAGAAAGATTTACACACATATAAACATTTTTAAATAGATTTAAACAAACAGGAAGTTTTGTTTTGAAGATTCTGATTGAAAAAAAAAAGCCGACAATGACTTCCTCTTAAACTTTATTCTTTTTTTTTATTACAGCATTTATGACACAATTAAACAACTTCCAGATAAAAGTTTCCTTCATCGTGTTTGAATCATACAACTCAAGATTTATAGACTCGCTCTGAACGCACCACAAACACTGACAGCACCTAGACAAAGGTGAGTGGGACACGATGTACTGTACTGTTGGTCCATTAAGTAAACTCCGGCTACCTCCGGTGTGAATCACAACTATGACAAACGTGGACAAGACATACGAGGATGACAGTTTGGCGTCAGTCAGTAAAGGTCACCAGTGTACACCGTGGCATTTCCAATCATTGCCACTTTAAGGCAAGACGGTATGGCGTTTAAGGCCCAGGGGGGAGAAAACACAGAAGACTAGACTCTGTGACTTTCATTAATCTTTTTTCAATCTCTTTATACTTTAAAAAAGCAAAAAACAAAACCTGAACTCAGAGAGGACAGTTCTCAGAAACAACGTGAACTGATGATTTTTTTAAAAGAATATTTAAAAAAAAAAAAATGTGTCGTGTAAACAAGTAATTTTATAGTTTCAGGTCTGTGGATGAATTCACAGAAGCACCACATGATTCGTGATTTTTCCAATTAAAACAAACAAACAAACCAAAAAAACGATTTTAACAATTGCAGTTAAATCAAAAGAATCTAAAATTGATGTATAAAGGTATATAACGTGTGTGTCATTCATAAATTAAACTCTGCTTAAATACCATGTTGTGATTGATGGCTCATTTGGCGAGCTGCTAACAACGCTAACGAACAGATTAGTGTATGTAAGATTTGTCTACTTTGACTAGCAGCAGCTACGGCTAACCTTCTAGTTGTCATGGCACAAAAAAGGAGGAATTAAGGACAGGAGGAGGATTGGCCAGTTCAAGCTCTGATTGGCTGGCTCAACCACTAGAAAGTGTGAAGAAAATAACAAAAAAACATCAGGCAAAACCATAACAATGTGTGATTTTGTGTGTAGCAAAAGAAGGATGTTTACTGGCCAAATGTGTTGGTTAATGGTGTGTTGGTTAATGTGCACACTAATCTAATGTTAATAAGTCAGTGTTACCATGGATACTGAATAATTAGTTTCTTGTTATTTTCAAGTGCTACCTGAAACACCACCACCGCCGCCTCTGGAGGGCAGTAGTGAGTGTGTCACACGCAGTTGTTTGTTATCGATTGTGATCAGCAGAAATGAAACCCGTCAATGCTCCCCCCACTCTCGCTCTCTCATGTTTGCTAATGACAGTGTTCGGTGATGTCGACGACCACCGCTCTCCTCCAGCTGAACAGGAAGTAGCCCATGCCGGCTCCGGCTGCCACGGCGATGCAGAGGTAACCGTTGTAGGTCATGAAGACGAGCATCAGGAAGTAGCTCACGACCACCTGGATGATGTGCAGCAGGGTCTGCAGGAAGTGGCTGGGGCTGAGCAGCCGCTGCCTGAGAAGACAACAGAGGGGACGTGTTAAAGTTCTGCACAGCCGCGGTGATTCCTCTAACGCGGTAAGTGAAGCTCCTCTAAAATCTCGTCAAATATGTACTGCGTTGTATTTACATTTCAATACTAAACGTGTGCTCAGATTAGAACGTGTCACTAGTTCATTTTGTATTTCAGATAGCAGCCACCGCATTAAAACCACTTGAAGCTAAACTTCAACTGTTCTCTATGGGATGGCACAGAATAGGTTTTTGTCACTGTGTTGACCTTGGCAGTGTTTGGACAAAAGCGACAAAAACGTCACTTCCACGGAAGTTCAGCTTCTCTGGGAGTAAATGGAGCAGTGGGCAGGAGCGTGGACACTGGGCTTCTGCCTGACGATTGGCGGAACCAGTTTTATTGACATCGTTGCAGAAACATACACGACAGCGGAGCCTTTTCTGCCTCAGTCCTGTGTGGATTTTGCGATGGATGTCTGTAGACAAACAGCCGCCCACTGCGTGTTATTTGCTGGATGATAGAGACCATTTTCATTTGTATATATATATATACACACACTCTAAATAAAAGCAATATTATAGCATTTCAGTTTTACATAGTTAGCGCTTTTCGTTTTTCTAGGTATTCTTTTGCAGAATTTATGTAAAATAACCTAAAATGGCCTAAAATGAGCTTCCCCTGTTCTGCACACATCTCTTATCGTGCTCTTCCACTTTGCAGTTCTAGCATGGCTCAGCATGGCTCGACTCTACGCATTTTATTTTTGTTTTTCCCCTCAGGCTCAGTACTTGGTACCTCATGCTTTTTTTTTTTTTTTTTTTTTAAATGGTACCTGCTCTGACGAGGTTCCAAGTGAGCTGAGCCGATATTATGTGACGTCAACACAGTGGAAAAACAAATATGGGAGAAAAAAACTGAAAACTGTAAAGATTAAAATTCAGAAAATGAAGTGAGTTATAAAATAATAGTAATTGTTGTTGTTGTTGTTGTTGTTGTTATAATTATTATTATTATTATTATTATTATTATTATTATTAATAATAATAATAATAATAATAATAGAGACGAAACAGTCAGACACCCACAGATCAAATAGTTTAACAGTAGGGATTCACCGACATCACTTTCATTTTTTTACTTGTTGCCAACAGACCTGACGTCACAACCAACCAACCAACCTCAACCAACCAACCTCTGACACGCCCACTGGCCAAAAAGAACGCAATTCATCCCATAATATACAGTAGACACACATAAATCAGGCAATGTCAGAAAACTCTTCTCTTCACCGGCAGTTTTCATCATAACAGAGTGGAATGTAATGTAAATAGTTCCTTAATTTACAGGAGTTACCCACAAAATCTGTTGCTAGCGCTTGTTCCCCCGTCGCTCGCTGTGAGCACGTTTCATAGCTTCAGCTCCAATGTTCTCCTCCTGTTAGCCTGTCTCTGAATAATGTTTTGTCATCCCAGTTCACAACATCTATCCACCTTCTTCACATTTATGATGAAAACCTTTATGCTGGCGAAGAGGCCGTTTCCTGCCAGATGGGCGTGTCAGTCCCCCATGACGTCCGGAGCTCCTCACCAAGAACTGATACATCAAGTACGTACTTACAGTTACAGTGCAATACTAACAATTAATCTAATAATTTAATTAATATAATTCAACATATTTTCATCCAATATTTTGTTTTGTTTTCATCCAATATTTATGCTAATTAGTACCCAACAGGTTTTGTATAATATTACATTTATCTTCCATCTCACTGTGTAGCTTTGCTTTGCAAACATGAGCCAGGAGGAGCACTTCCTCTCCAACAGCTGGTCAAAGATAAACTTATAAACTGGTCAAAGTGTGTGTTTTACAAACAAAACACTGATGTTACGGTCGTGTTTTCACGTCATGGGACACCCTTTCACTCTCACTGTGTGTGTGGGACCCGACTAAGTAAGGGGAAGTGAATGTGAGAGGGTGAATGCCCTTGTAAAAGATCGCAAAACGCTCGCCAAACTAAAATAATGGCTGTAATTAAGTACTTGTGCAAATATGAGTACATGCGCCTCGTATCAGACTGACACACAATACCGGTTTGAGCATTGGTGCATCCCTAGTAGACAGAACCAGAACCCGGACCAAGATATGAACAAGGATTCTTACATTTACCTGTTGCTTCTTGAGAGGTTGGACTTTACTCTGACTTTCAAAATAGGCTCCGCCCCATCCACTCTGACATGAACAAGTGATTATTTTGTTTAAATATGAATCTACCAATTTCTACTGACAGAAAACAGAAAAAACGTGTGAAGGCCTTCGTTAGCATTGTCCGCGTTTGCCACCTACCCGACAGTTTTGTGCGTCTCCATCAGCACTGTCCCATCAGACCCGGGGAGCGGCATCGAGTTGTAGCGCACGTTGACTTGACTGCGACGCAGCAGAACCTCGCGGCCAATCTTTAACCCCTCATACAGGATGGCCAGCAAGAAGACACCAATACACGCCCCGGCCATTTCTGGTTGTACGGGAGGAGAAGGAGGCGGGGTTATTGCCAAGAGTTACAGAATGAGCTCATGGTTCAAGAATGTCTGTCTGCGGTTTGACCTCTGACCTCCAGGAGTGTTGATGAGCAGTCCGCTGAACAGCAGCTCCACGTTTTTGTAGCCAAAGTAGAAGCTCATCATCTAGGCAACAACAACAGTTGGCGTTAGCATTGAAACATTAAAACTATCCCTAATGGAAAAGCAAAAAGAATGCAGCTGCTCTCACCATCATGTGTCCACCACTGTCGCCGCCACCGTGTCCTCCGTGATCTCCTCCTCCGTGGTCATGACCGGTGGTGGGTGTGGCCATGGTAGGGTCCATGTGGTGGTCGTGGTTGTGGTCCATCTCTTATGATGCTGTGGCAGCTAAAGAACAAGAACGACTCACGTTAGTCCTCTACGGAAAAGCCGGTCCCACCTTCCGCACCCAGCATCACTTTATAGAACCTGAATTTAAATTAAATGCAAGACACAACCCCCCCCATTTTGTCTTTTTCCCCCAACCAGTTTCCGAATATAGTTAAATATTTTTTTTACAGTAACCGTAGTAACATAAAAGATCATGAATTAGTCAAAACTGAGTGTTTTTTGCTCTGTTGTCGAGTTGTAGTTCTGTGTAGTGTCAGTTTGCCAAAAGCTACTGTTGTGTGCTCTCGCCATCATCAATGTTCAGTTATTGACGTCAGCAGAAAGACCTGTTTTACCTGCGGCTGCATGCGAGTGACAGGAAAAGATATCATCTCTTTTTGTTTGTTTCCTTCTTTGTTCTTTTTTAGTGTAGTCTGTGAATCTGTCACTCTGAGCTGCGTTGTGATGTCACTGTATGACATCGAAGAGTAAGAATCGTTATGGACAGTGTGTACAGAGTGGTATTTACTGATGTTTCCTCAAAGTCTTATAACAGATTTTGATGGAAAAACCCATTTTAACAATAACAATAACAATTCTAATTCTGTGTTTAACGCAAGTTCTCTAATAAATGGCATCAGCACAAACAAGCAGCACCCCCCCATCGCTAGTGAAATCACAGCTGCTGAATTTACTGTGATCATCTGTGAGACTGAAGAAAACTTAAAACCAGAAAGTCTCTGTGGCTTTGTATACGTGGACACGACTTATTTGAATAAATAAGCTTCATGTAAACACGGCGATCTCAATATTCTAGTCCAATACGGCTTATTCTGAAAGAAATTTGGTTTATGTCGATTGTTATTCAGTTGTTCCGATCGGGACTTTGGGGTTTGGGTGGTTCATGGCGATGCCTGACGAAAATATGATATTGATATTAATGATAGTGAGAGAAATCGTATTCTTGTTACTTAATAGAGATGGTATGGTGAACAGTGAAGGAACCAACAGAGCAGAAATATATATAAGGGCTGGCTCATTACAATACCTTTGTGGTATTGTGTCTGGTACAAAACTGATATCACAACCATACTGATACAAATATCAGTAGTTTGCACTTCAACCTGTTTTTTAAAAAAGATTCACATTCTATTCACATATATACACTGTATATCATATTTAGGTTCCCATATCCAATTCAGTGACGTTGATGATCCGTAAGAAATATGAGAGTGAGCAGCAACAATGACTTTGGTTTACAGTGAAGCTTCTCCTGCTGCTGCTGTTTCAGGACAATGGGACAACTCTGCAGCACATGTTTAAATGGTTTGTTCTGATTTAATTACTTAGGTGAACGGCGTAAATTGCGAATTAGGGCTGCAACGATTAGTCGATTGATCGATTATAATTGCTTACTAAATTAATTGTCAACTATTATAGTCGGTTTGAGTGTTTTTCCAATAATTAAAACACGCATTTGGACTTTTCAGCTTCTTAAATGAGATTCTTTGCTCCATATAACAAGGAAATCATTAATAAATTTGGTTTGTGCACAAAACAAGACATTGGAATCAGTTCCAGGTTTTGTAAACGCCGATCAACATTTTTCAGCATTTTCTGGAGTTTTGCAGCGTCTGCAAGCAAATACACTGAAAACCATTGTTTAAAAAAAAAAAAAACTAAAAAAAAACGCTCTCTCGTTTTCTTACCTTAGTTACGCTGATGCCGACTCGTCCACTCAGGGATTCAGACTGAACTGTTAGCAACGCAGCGAAGAAGTAACCGCTGTAACAGCCTGACGTCACAGAGCAGACGCCCTGCTGTAATCCGATTGGCCGCCTGAGCCCTGAGGCTACAGAAGACCCAAAGAGCCAATCAGAGCGCTCTGCGTTTGCGTCTTGCCACTGGATCATTAGATTACAGCATCGTTAACATTAACAGTGAGAATGGACGTTGCCGCGAGCGGCGCGAGTCAGCATCACTCAGGTCAGTGTGTCCCTTTCTCTTTCTTTAATGACTTTATATGCGGGTTAACTACTGTGACCTTAAACCCGATAACACTGATTATCTTAAACGACTGAAACTGCACGTACGCTCAGCCCTGCCCCCTGGTGTTTCCTGTAAAAGAGATTTTAATCTCAGTCGGGGTAATAAAATAAATTAAAACCCAGGAGTGATGGAGGAACACAAGGAACGCAATGGAGGTGGCATCCCACTGAGTCATGTGACCACGACGCCTGATTCCTAGGCTCACATTGACCTCAATGATCCTTTCTCCAATTTGCTGAGTCACACACTCACCTTAACTGTATAGTGAGCAGGGGGTGATCGAGAATTACATATAGTGTCGGGAGAGGGAGATGAGCTTGTGTTTAACGGCTAATAAAAGCAGATAACAGGAACCTTCATCAGCCAATCCGAGGACAGCACAACAGGACTAAACCTGAATCAGACCTCAGGAGGTTATCAAGTTCTATCCGGGTCTCACCTTTAGACCACAGGTAAATTCACTACCTCTTATTTTCTGTTGTACAGCTGATTATTGATTAACTGGGGATTATTGATCAGATGAACTCCCAGCAGAGAATCTTGTTAAACGTGATTCACTGCTTCTTATTGTTTTGTAATCCAGTTTTTAGAGGTCATTGTGAGGCTTGGCAATTATGAGATATCACATCACACGAAAAGGAAAAGCTGCCATACTAAGTGTCAGCATTTTTGTGATGCAGTCGCACGTTTGAGGCTCTGCAGGCCAAGCACTGAAAATATCGCACCTTTTACTAAACGAGCTCAAGAGAATCTGCATAAGTTTTTTCTTTTAGCGCATCAGCATTTATCTTCACTTGGCTTGGTTCATCCCGTCTCTGTGATTGTATATATTGTCAGGTATACTTTTGACAGCCTTCAATGTCTGAAAATATTGATCATTGGTTCCCAAAACCTGGAAACAATGATGTTCTTGAATGTCTTGTTTTATCCACAAACCAAAATGATTCCGTTTAAATTATGTAGTTGTTATATGGAGCAAAAAAAGGAAAATATTTACCGTTAACTAAAAAAAAAGAATTGTTTTAATTCTTTAAAAATCTCAAAAGTTGATGATTGATTTAGCAGTGCAGACTTTGATGTGTGTATACGAAAAAATTGGTTCCAGTTATTCATTGGTCAATAAGCAGATTAGCATGGCGCTGTTTATTTATTTGGTCTCCGTTCCATTTTTGCAAATGATGGGAAGATACTTTTTTACACTTTTTTAAGTGCTCAGTTGAATGTCTAATGTTATTTAGCCTCTCTGGGGCTTTTCAGTGATTGATCGAGTCATTTTGATTCAAGAATAAAAGTGACCCTGTCACAATGTTTGATTGTTGAGGCCAAAGACAAGATAAGTTAAACGGAGACCAAGATAAGAACTACAGTGAACATCATAGTGGGGAAGAAAGGGACTTTGAACGTGACACGGTTGTTGGTGCCTTTGTCTCTAACATTTACAGTGAGTTTACGTAAATACGTGACACATATTCTGAATATTTCACCCAGTGATGTTCATGTGTATTAGTGACATATATACGTTGTATTATAACAAATAATAATCTAAAGAAAAAGAAATGTTTTAATGTGGTTGCTGTGGTCGCGGGAACGCGCGCGCGCACTTAAGGCTTAAACCTCCTCAGCTGATGGTCAGAGTGCTACATAAAAAAAAAAAAACACATAAACACAATTCATATCAGGCTGCAAGAGAACCATACGCGAGCCGAACACACTCCAGGCCCAGTCTGGTTCTGAAAACCGCTTCGGGTGAGAGCCTGAGCTCGTCGGGTCAGTCGGAGTCAAACGTTAAATCGGTCCATTTCTCTGTCTGGGTTTTGATGCGTTGGCAAGTGAGGTGCTAAAAGTTAGCAGCAGAGGTCACGTAAAACCACCGAGCTCACTCACCCGCAGATGTTCCGGGAATGCTTCTTCTTCTCGTCAAGTTGCTTTCGAAACACGAAAAATAATTTTAATTTATTTTTTTTACAAGAAAACACAAAAAAGCGAAGGAGGAGAGAAAACAGAGGAGTGGAGAAGAGAAGAAGCTCCTCACCGTCAGCGTCTGTACGACAGCAGCGCTTCCTTCTTCGTCGTCGTCTTCTCTTGATTTCAATGGCGGTTGGCAGCCAGCTTGTAGGATTACATTACCGCCCCCTACCGGTATGGAGTGTGGCTCAATGGACTTATTACAGAGAGACTGAAACAAAACTATATTTTTTATTGTAAAAGAAAAACCATAACAAACAACGTACACGAGAATAATTTCCACAATACCATACAGTATATGGGTTTTAGTTCATTTTATACGTTTTAAAGACTTAATGTACAACTTGGACTCATTTCAAAAGTTAATATTTTTGGATTTGTATTTTTGCAATTCTAAAACACAGTGTTGTAATGTAACAAAGTACAAATACTCAAGTACAAATTTCAGGTATCTGTACTTTGCTATTTGTATTTCTAGCAAATATCCATTCACACGCTGCAACATGGGATTAAGTGTCTTGCTCAAGGACACATAGACTAGCAGAGCCAGAAATTGAACCCACAGCCTTTCAGTTGAAAGACAACTTGCCGTACCACTGAGCCACCATCACTTAATCCTTACTACTCACTTTTTAAAATACTCTTACTTCTAGAACTTGAGTACATTTTACATCAGAAAATTACTTTTGATACATAAGTACAGCAAATGTCAAATACCTAAGACTTTTACATAAGCAGTAATATTATAAAAAGTGACTTCAACTTCTACCAAACTCTTTTACTCAAGTATCCCTTTAAGGTACTTTATATAAGACTGACAAAACAACATGAATGAAGTTCAGCGGCCTTGTTTTCCCCCAAATGAATCTAAGTGTTATGTCCTCTCTTTAAAATGAAGTAATGGGAGTAATGGCATTCTTTCTTCAAACCAGAAGGCATGTGCTGTGTCACATGAGAAAAATACTACTAGTTTCAATACTATAGTATTTGTGTGATTTAGTCCAGTATGCCTTATCCTGAGGCGTGTTATGACTGTTTCTTCCTTTCAGTTCCGGCCCCTGTCTTCTTCTTGTCCCTACATTCTTATGAATACTGTATAGATGTTCTCCTGTGTCTTCTACGTCCCAATATTCTCTGCATTTGCTTATTGCTAATATTGATTTCTATTTTATGTGTTCTCAGCGACTGTTTTGGCTTGGAAGTCAACATCCTCATTCCTTTTGATTCCAGGGGGCACTTCCTGCGCTGCATTATAACGTTTGTAGACAGGACGCATAGGAGGAGCTCGGACATGTGGACCAGTGGGGATCAAACGGCGAGTCCCAAGACGGCTTTTCATGTACATACATCACAAGGCTGGGCATTGAAAAGAGAAAAGGAAAGAAAATAATCGTACAAGTGTAACATGTTTCTCCATTCAGTAGAGCTGAATTCTCAAAGTCATTCCCAGAGACTGGGTCTTTTTCAGATTACATATGACTTAATTTCATCTTTAAAAATTGGGTCCCCATGGTAAGAGGTTTGTCAGGTCACTAGATCTAGATAAACTACACTGAACATCTTGTCCTCAGTGACCATGTGGATAGCTGAGAGACAGACTGGGGGATGTAGAGAGGCGTGCGGGAGATGAATGGAAAAGGGGGGACACCCCCCTCATAATTACACATTTTTAAATAACCATATGGTGCTTTTCCAGTTCTAGCTTTACTCGGCTCTACTCTACTCGGTTTGGTGTCAAGTCAACAAGGAAGCGGTATGAAGGAAATATGACGGTAAAAGGACGACAGTGAGAAGGTGAGGGGGAGGAGCCTATAAACAAACTGACTCTTTTACACATTCCTTTGCTTCACGTCTCTAAAAGCTGTGGGGAAAAAAAACAACAACAAAGTTCCAGTTTATCAGGTTTACGCACAAAGGGGAATAATTGAAGCTTAAGTCAGAACTCTATTTGTGGAAAATTTATGATCACATCAGTTAAAATCCTCTTCAACGCTCTGACAGGTGTTAATTACTTAAACTGTGTGTCAAGGCCAAGACACACAGAGATTAAATCGTTACTCACCTGTGCAATAATGATGTGCCCCTGCACTTTTTCATGTTACCTTCTGTGGTGAAAGGTGTATATGTCCTCTTTTATATGCTCACCTTCATCTTGTTTTGTTGCTTTTCCATTCATATTTTAGATTTAGCGGCATTTAATCATGAATTAAGTCAAGGTTTATCTAATCTAATCTCATTTTCCATGGCCCCAACAATCACAAGAGCATCTTTACACAGTCTGAGCCAATCATCAGTCAGCTTGATGTTATGTTTTCATTTAATCACCATTTTCATCATTAACTTCACAAACATCAACAAGAAGTCACAGGGTCACATTGGATTTTCACACGCACACAAGCTTCGTCAGCTTCGTCTAAGATGATGTCATGTACGACTTAAGTCTTGAATCTAACGTAAAACCTGTTGCTTGATTCTCTGTCCTGACAAAGATACAGTGACGTGTTAAAGATTTAACAAAAACAAACAAACAAATATTAATTTTGATATTTAGATCTGTAAACATCAACACAGTAACACAACATTTATTTAAGCTCGGAACAGGAAAACGCTTCCACAATAAATATTTGTCTCGTATTTGGTCACTCGTGTTGCCAACATCCATGTCTCCCGTTTTGCTCCGCCCCCCTTCAATCTGGAACCCTCCCAGGTACCTCATGGCCACTCCCCCTGCCCCCCCTCAGCCAGCCACGCGGTAGTTAGCGTGGAACTCCGGGTGGATGTCGCAGACGCGTCGCAGCAGCTCGCCCAGCACCGCCTCCCGGTTACCGCGGTAACTCGCCTGGATACGACCCATCCGCTCCACTGTGTCACGGTCGACCTCCACCGCACTGTTACCATGGGAACCAAGGGCCTGTTGGGGTAAGGGCAAAGAAAAGATTCTTTTTTTAACAATATATTCATAGATTAAAGGTAAATGTGAGGTTTGATGTATTTTAAATTATTATTATTATTATTATTATTATTATGATGAAGTCTGTAATTATTCATCACATAATGATGGAAACTTACAGCAGCCTCCTTGGTCTTGAACTCCTTCTCTCTCTGCAGACGATACTGCTCGATCTCAGCCTGTGCTTCCTCCTTCGCCTGCTTCAGACGCCGGTTCTTACCTGAGGAAACGGCGCACAGGAAGTTAGACACAATTAAACAAAGCCTCAGTGTGTTTGTGCTGACATTTTTTAACCTCTTTAGAAACTTTTCTGACAAACACTGACTTTGTCAGGACCAGTAGGGGGGAAAAACTTTCACATGGTTTCTACAAGTTAAATGTAACACTTTTTAATCTACGTAATGCTCCAAGGGGAGGCAGAAGTGGTAAAGAGACTCGGGCCTTGTCTACATGGAAACAGTACTTTGTTTTTCTTTTAACGGTTTTAAAACGTTTCCCCCTAAACACAGCATTGTACAAAGTACAAATACTTTGTTACTGTACTTTAATTTGTTATTAACATTTCTAGAATCTTTTACTCCACTATAGTTCCCCTATCTTTCTAAAATAATAATAAGAAGAGTTGGTATTATGGTCTGTATTTATATAGAGCAGGGGTCTCAAAGTGGCGGCCCGGGGGCCCTC
The DNA here is from genome assembly GCF_958295425.1 of Solea solea. Lineage (NCBI taxonomy): Eukaryota > Metazoa > Chordata > Actinopteri > Pleuronectiformes > Soleidae > Solea > Solea solea. The sequence continues at coordinate 18,413,132 of NC_081152.1, forward strand.
CAATCGATTTCATGTGGCCCTCCAAACAATATCAATTTGTAACGAGTCATTTCTATATGTTTTATTTTTAAATGAATACTTAAAATTTTTCATCATAAATATGTTTTTTTTATGGTTGCATATTAAAACAGCCACTTATATTTTGAAATGATCCAATCCAATCCAACTTTATTTGTAAAGCACTTTAAAACAAACACAGTGGACCAAAGTGCTGTACAGAATAATGGATAAAAGACAGAAGTAAAAGACAGAAAAGCTCACACGAGGCAATAGAGTACATTTTAAAAAAAAGGAATTAATACGACATATTGATATGAGCTCATAACGTCCACCGCAACCGTTGCTTTTCCCAAAAAAGTTGGGCCTTTTTTTTTTACTTGACTGGCCCCCCGACTAACCAGACGAGACCGTCAGTGGCCCACAGGTCATTTGAGTTTGAGACCCCTGATATAGAGCATTTCTCGTCCTCATGAGCTTCTTTACACGACAGTTTTCACCCATTCACACGCTTCAGCATGAGGTTAAGTGTCTTGCTCAAGGACACAGACTAGCAGAACCAGGAATTTAACCCACAGCCTTCCAGTTGAAAGACAACTCTCCCTACCACTGAGTCACCATCAGGAAATGACTTTGATACGCAAGTACAGTAAATTTCATATACTTGACTAAGTAATATTATAAAAAGTGACTTCTACCAAAGTAATTTTCTGGTAACATACTTGTACTTTTATGGGGCTAGGGAATGCTTTATGTCTAATAGTGTCCTCACAAAGGACGTAAAACCAGCATCTCTCTGTGTGTGTGTACACACCTGTGATTCAATCCTCTGACTAATCTGCATTCATTCCGAGTCTTGATCACATGATGAGATCATGTGACGTTCACAACATCAGAAGAGGAACCAAAACAAATGACATTTATTAAACATTTAAAGCACACACTGACATTAATCAATGATTATGTGGTCACTCTTAAGCTTTAATAAAATAACAAATATGATCAATAATTGAAGAGAAGGAAACGAGAGTTTGAGTCAATGAACAACCAGACGCCATCTTCTTTTTCTTCTTCTTCTTCGTGATAACGTCTTATAAACACTGACCATCAGACTAACAGCAGAGCTGGTTCTACTGTAGACCCGGGTCCGCTTTGGATCTGGTCAGAATCAAATGGGACACACCGGGCGCTGCTCAGCCGCTAAGAGGTGCTAACAGGCTAACGGGCCTCCGCGAACCCCGAGGCCGCCTGTCATACTCACGTTTACGGGCTTCCGCCACCTTCTCGGCCGCTCTCTTCTCGGCCTGCAGCAGCTGCTGGATACCCTGAGACTGACTCGCCATAGCGTGGACAGGAGCTGCGCTCTGCGGCTGAAAGGGGACTGGTTCACCGAGACGAAGGTCGACGGAAAGATTCGACTTCTGCGACAGCTGTCAGCTGATGATACGTCACGCTGCGGAGTGGTCACATGACTTCATCACGCGCGAGGGGGCGAGTCTACTGTCTTTTAAACTTCTTCACAGACATTACAAAAAAGTCTACCGAAGAATCTTTTGTAATGAACTTGATCATTATTATTATTTTTAGTTCATTACCGTTTCTAAACCATCATTGTTTGAACATTTGATCTGTGCTTTTATTTTGAAGTGAGAGTCGTTCTGTTTGCGTGAATGGCTTCCTGTTTGTCTTTTAAAGGGGGCATACGTCAAATATGTAAAGCATGCAAAAATATTCAAAATTGCAGCCATTCGCTTTAAAACATGCAGGTAAGGTCGGTTCCAAAAGACGAAAGTCCTACACGTATACCCATTGTTACGTTGTGTTCATACTTTTACTTTTTACAAATTTAAGAGTTTAAGAGTAAAAGTAGCAGAGCAATTTAACGACTTGAGTGGCAGCCATTTTGGAATCCTATGTTGGGGTTTATGAGGTTGCACTGACTTTCTGAGTTGGGCGATATGTTCCTTCAACAGGAAATTCCAAATTCCAAGACAACTGGAACGCAACGTTACATACCTCCATGTGTCTTTTGTCTCAGTATTGACATTACGCAATACTTCCTGTAGAGGGCAGTGTCGAGTTTCAAGTTGCAGGCATCAACAAACATGACGACTATTGAAAAGGTTATTTTATTGTGCTTGAGACAGAAACATAAGCAGCTTTTGTGATGGAGGAATATTACTTATTGGCAATGGCGTCTTTGCACTAGGGGCACGGCCTCACCAGAGGGTGCTGCTGTGCAGGGGAGGATTATAAGCTTTTGTAAGTTTTCCTGTCTCAAAAATGTTGTTGAGCACAAGTTAATAATAAATTCAACTTTCTCCCCAATGAAATGTTTGCAGTTTTCATTTGATGAACGCAATTTCCTCTGTAGACACTTTATAGTTGTGTGTGAATATTTCGTTGCCTCCTGTTTCTGCTCAGTGGGACACAGCCGAGATAGCCCTGCGCCTGCAGTGTCGTGGACTGGTGAACTACTACGTGTGCATGCACGTGTACACCACACACTTCAGTTTCGGCAGTAGGGCCTGAAGTTCAGGGCCCCAGAGCATACATTATCTGTTATAGCAAGGCATAAAGCCATTTTCAGCCTTGATTGAATAAATATGTGATGCGGTGATTGATAATCTCTGATAATCTCTCTAAAAATTGGCAACCATGTCTCACTGGTTAGGTCCCTGAACATTGGTGCGCCCCAGGGCTGCGTTTGATCACCTCTTCTGTACTCTATATACACACATTTTTGCCATTCATACTCTGACTCTGTACTGTTATTTAGGTTTGCAGATGACACATCTGTGGTAGGTCTTATCACCAATAACATCGAAACTGTTTACCGCAGTGAAGTAGAGGAGCTACTAAGGTGGTGTGAGAAGAACAACCTCATCCTTAACATCTCTAAAACTAAAGAGCTGGTTGTTGATTTCAGAAAGAAAACCATCCCCCTCCTCCCTCTCTCCATCAATGGAGAGGCAGTTGAGAGGGTCACCTCCTTTAAGTTCCATCCATCAATCCCTATCATGGGAGCTCAATACCAGTCTTATAATCAGCAAGTGCCACCAGCGACTCTACTTCCTCCGGTAGCTCAAAAAATTCAGGGTTAGTCGAACAGGCATGACCCACTTCTATAAGTTCACAATTGAAATCATAGTCATCTCCATGCTTGTCTGGTATGGTCACACAACCTCACAAGATAAGACTCGGCTGGAGAGCTTCTAAGATCATCGGTTGTGCCAGACTTCCCTCACTCACATCACTTTGCTCATCAAGACTCATCAGAAAGGCCAACAAAATCATAGCAGACCACTCTCACCCAGCACACCACCTCTTTAATCTCCTTCCATCAGGCAGGAGATACAGAAGCATTAAAAGTAAAACATCTCACTTCAGTGATAGCACCTACCTCCAAGCCATCAGACATTTGAATCTGCACTAACCATCAGGTACTTCTTTCGCACTTGCACTTATATTATTTTATTCTTTATTTTTTAATTTTTTGTTTGTGTTACTTAATTTGTGGTGTTTGTGGTGGTTATGTATGTACTGTATTGTGTCTGTCTGAGAGCAAAACCAAGACACATTCCTATCACTTATGTGACATGGCAATAAACTTGAATCTTGAATCTTGAATCTTGAAGGGAAAAACGGAGGAAAATGATCACGAGAAAATGGAGGACATAAAATGTATGTATGACCCTTTAGGGCTTCCATAAGTCACCACCCTGTTATTCATTATTGTTTGTTGGTTAATATCAACCTCTGTATTGTTTTTACAATACAGAGGTTGTTAAGGCATGAAGTGATGTTAACCTTTGTAGAAGCAGTCACATGTAAGCTCCCACAGTGCTGTGCAAAATGTCTATAAGATTGCTTGTATTAGTATAATATAATGACTATATACAGTATAATTATTTATCACTTAATTGGATCATGATGCATTGGAACAGGTAAAAAAAATGGGACAAAAACATTTCCATGCTCGGATGTGTCTGTCACCTTGTGCTTTGTCACCTTTTCATTTATCAGAGACCTCTAACCTTAAAGCCCCATATCTAACCGGAAGCGACGTTTCCACAGTGCTGAGTCACCTGAACCAGACCGGAAGCAAAACAAAGCGCGGCGCGCATGTGCGGCATCGGCCACAGGTTGTGTCATCACCATGAGAGATAAGTAAGTAAAGTTACCTCTGATGAAAAGAAACCAACAAAAAACACTTCTCTCATAAATCATGGAAAACTGAGCACGTGTGTGTGACAACACATGACAGACGAACGACAGCACGAGACACAGCGGAGCGCGAGGCGGAGAAAGTAACATCTGTTTCGGTGCGTGCACAACGCGGAAGCCCAGGGGTGAAGGAGTTTTCTTTTTTTATTTAAAAAAAAAAAAAAAAATCGATATTTTATTGTAAAATTGAGTTCAATATTTTGAAGGAAACTTACTGAGACGCAGTCAAGTGTTAAATGATGTATTTAAAAACCTTGTACCTTAGTTAATGTAGTTTTTGATTTTCTGTATATTTTGTTCTTTTTCATATTTTCTATTTATACACTTCATATTGTGTGTTGTGGCCGAGGGAAACATCATTTTAGTTCTCCGTATGTACTGTAAATATAGCAGAATTGACAAAACACATTCATTGTGGCATTATAAATTTGAGCACTTGTTTATTCGAATTTTTTCATATTGTGAATCCTTTTTGTCATTTAATCACATGTGTTTTCTTGTATCTCAAGCTTGATAGTTCTTCGTCGTCATGGTAACGAAGAGGGGTCGGTTGTTGGGCGTGCTGGTGGGCATAATCTTCTGTATTGCCGTGATGACCCTGTACCATATGCTGGAGCTGATGCAGGGAGCGGAGCTTCAACGCAGTGTGGACACACCTGTTGCACACGTGAACGAAGTAAGTGACGGAACAAAGCGACACCTGTTTAACCACTTTGACAGGTGAGCGGAGCGGTCAAACAACACTTTTCACAAAGCAACTGTTTGCAGTGTTTGAGAAGCAAACATTTGAGTTGAAGCTGAATTTAAACAAAAATGAACCAAAAATCCAATACACAAATTGCAAATAAAATATCGATTTAATCTTTCAAAAAATATATAAAAAAAACCAAACCTTTTTGTTTGCAATGAACTCTTTTGCGTCTGCGCTCCCTCACTTGTTTTTTGTGCCTTGCGTCATTCTTTGGAAGCTGCCTGGTAAATGGCTCCCGAGTTCTGGAGTGACAGCTTAATGGACCGGAAGTAGTCACAGGTCTGGAGTCGCTGTCCATCTGGAACTCCCCCGTTATCCCCGTCCACATCTGACAAAAGAGTTGTTTAACAAACGTTAGATACTTACAACTGTCAGAGTTCCAGGTGGACAGTGACTCCAAGCCTGTGCTACTGCTCTGTTGTTTTAACTTGTAAACTCACTAACTAACTATAAGTATTTTAAGCCAATTAAATCCTCTTTGCAGGAGTTGTCCCACCTCCAGAAGAAGATTGACAGGTTGGAGCGTCTCCTTAGTAGCAACAACCGCGTGGTTGCTGAATTGCGGGACTCTCTGCTCCACCACAAAGCATCATTGGATATAAGACGGGGAGGGGCCAATATGGGCTCAGACTCCTCCCACAGCCGAGCTGGAGTGCTGCCTGGCTGTCAATCGGCCGGCGAAACGAAGAACAGCAGTGTCCAGGTCAGCTTACCTTACCATGCCAGCAGCATGTGTTTGTGTGTGTGGCTGATTTAGCGCCTGCTCAGTGTTGCCGTTGTCGTCCTCAGATGCTGGACGTTTACGACCTCCTGCCGTTTGATAACCCCGACGGTGGCGTCTGGAAACAGGGCTTCGAGATCAGCTACAGCGGGAACGAGTGGGACAAGCAGCCGCTGGAGATTTTTCTGGTTCCACATTCGCACAATGACCCCGGTGAGAAGCTGCGATACGTCAACAACTGTAACACAACTGTATAACACAACAGTAACAAGAAGAAAACAAAAGGACATGATCATTACAGCAGTAACAAAAAATGTCGACCATAAGCGTTAAGATAGAAGTAGTATCTCACTCTGTGTGTTTGTGTGTGTGTGTCATTGTATCTTGTGTTTGTGTGTCTTTGGTGGATTTTGTGTGTTACTGTGCGGGTGCATGCGTACATGCATGCATGCGTGTGTGTGTGTGTGTGTGTGTGTGTTTTGCAGGTTGGTTGAAGACGTTTGACCTTTACTATCAGGATCAGACTCGTCACATTCTTGACAACATGTTGATCAAACTGAGTGAGGACCACAGGTGATCAGTCGCTCATCAGTCCGCGAACATCCGCTGCTCGTCAGGGACAGCTTTCATTGGTGGAGGAATGACATGTGTGTGTGTGTTGTTTTCTCATCACCAGGAAGAGGATGATCTGGGCAGAGGTCAGCTATTTTTCGAAATGGTGGGCGGAGCTCGACGGGCAGCAGAGAGACATGGTCAAACGGTAACTTTTTTTAAATCGTGTCTTATGTTTGGTTGTTTTCCTGCTTTATCTCTGTTACAACCCAGTTTAAGTCCAGGGTTTCCGGTTGCATGCCAAATCCTGTAACTCCTAGACCGTTTGTGATATCTAGAAAATTCAAAACTAGCAATCTGTCCAGAGTGTGACCCCCGCCTTTCGCCCTATGTCAGCTGAGATTAACACAGCACTGCGCATGACCCTCATGTGAAGGATAGCGGGTGGATACCGGAAAGCAGAAAAATAAAGCTTTGCGCCCATATACTTGTCATTACGGTAGCACTCGGGACATCCGGGGAACGACCGTCCAATAACAGACGAGATTTACTAGCGCGTTGTACGTTTGTGACGTCAGCTTCTTAGTATGGTAATTCCAAAACAGTTGAAAACTGCCAGTTATGTTGGAACAATGACTTGGATCATTGAACATTTTTTTTACCAATTCTACATCCATAAAAACAAAATAAATCCAGGCAGCCTGAATATCATGATGTTTATAAGAAGTGACTTACAAAGTTGTTGGTGATCACTTTCAGGAAGCTTCTCCAGATCACCAGGACACACACACACGCACTGAACAAGTTGCACATAACAATCTCCTGAGACTTTAAATCACTTTTTGCGCTGTTTCGCAGCCTGGTGCAGAACGGGCAGCTGGAGCTGGTGACGGGTGGCTGGGTGATGGCGGACGAAGCGAATGCCCATTACTTTGCTCTGTTGGATCAGCTGATCGAGGGACACCAGTGGATCCAGAAACACTTGGGTTTGTTCGCAGTGCTCCGTCACTTCACAAAAAAAACTTGTTTCAAATGGAAAGTTAACGTTTTGACTTTAGCGCGTTGTATTCCTCTGAGCAGGTGTGAAGCCAAGCAGCGGCTGGGCGGTGGATCCCTTTGGCCACTCCCCCTCTATGACCTACCTGCTGAAAGGGGCGGGGCTGAAAAACATGGTCATCCAGCGTGTCCATTACGCGGTCAAGAAACACTTTGCCCGCCAACAGACGTTTGAGTTTCTATGGCGACAGAACTGGGGTGAGACCACATATTATTTAATGAACGTCAAAGCAAAAGTTAGGTAGATAGAGGTTAATTGAATACAAAAGAAAATATAAAAATATGTCTTACATGTCTTAACTAAAGCTATACTTGAACCCAAACCAACACTAACTTATTTGAATAATATTGTATGTGTGTTTTAATAGACATAGACAAGGATTTATGATCAAAAAACAGAATTTATTATACTCACCACCAATCACTTCCTGCTTCCTGCAGATGCCTCCTCCCACAGTGACATCACATGTCACATGATGCCCTTCTATAGCTACGACGTGCCGCACACGTGCGGTCCAAATCCGTCAGTCTGCTGTCAGTTCGACTTCCATCGCCTGCCGGGTGGGCGTGTCTTTTGTCCATGGAAGATACCGCCTCAGGCTATCACGGAGCAGAATGTCCAGGAACGGTAGGTAGGGGGTGGGGCTGACAGTAACTTTTTTTATACCAAGTATCACCTGAGAAAATAGGTCTCTCAGTTACATGTTAATATACTGGTATATACAGTGTCCAGACTTTTACTAAACTGCTCACTGCAGCTCAAAATGTGCCTTTTGTTTTGGTGTAATGAAAAAGTGAACCAAACACTTCCAGCCAAACTCCCGCCATACATGAGATCTGGCACTTTTCCACTGGGATTGGCAAACGCCGAGCCAATCCTCCTCAGATATTGTTAGATTACCCTCTCTCTCCCATTTTTCCTTAACATATCCTGTACTGTGTGGTTTTTTTTTAGACAGTAGACCCTTATAAATTCTAGAGATGACACCCTTATTCGATTTACTTTGGTAAGCATCAATAAAAATGATCGATATCGGGTCATTAATATCGGTGTCCTTTCTGATATGTTCAAAGCGGTTACGTACCTGGAGGAATCTAAAAAAATCTGATTCTTTCAAGGTTACAGTCTTCTTTCAATTTTTCAAAGTTTTTAAATTGTCTCTTTTCTGTAAGAGAGTAGTATGTCGTAATGTGTAATTTATTACTTAATTTATACTCGTCTTTTATCATCTTCCAGATTTTTAGCTGTGCTTTGATCCATGGGGTCTGTACCTTGTCTACAAATCTTCCCAGATGTTTGTGGTAGTATTGCTTGTATTGGGGGCCAATCAGAGTGCAATCAGAGAGTTGATATCTTTCCATCTGGCTCGAAAGGATGGGTTACACAAATTAATCAGGGGTTTAATCTGAGCTGCATAAAAATAATTCTTAAAATTAGGTAGTGCCATCCGCCCTTGCTCCTTTGGAAGATGTAAAGTTTTAAACCTAATCCTGGGTTTTTTACCCTGCCAAATAAATCTGGAAATAATCTTGTCCAGTTCAGAAAATTGTTTTGAGGAAATCTCTACAGGGAGTTCCTAGAATAAGAAGAGATATCGTGGAAGGATATTCATTCTTACAGAACCAATTCTGGGACTAAGAAAAGAAACTGAGTACCATCTATGCATGTCTTCTTTCGTTTTTGTTGAGAGGGGGCCATCATTTATCTCTGCCAGTGTTCGAATTCTTTTTGGCAGGTTTATTCCTAGATATTTTAATGAATTTTGATCCCATTTAATATGAAATTTGTGAGTTGGTAGTTGATAGTCAAAATTTGTGTCTTTTGTATATTTAATTTATATCCTGAATAAACTGGGGCGAAATCGGGCATCCCTGTCTCGAACCACGTTCTAGTATAATAGTATCTGAAAGGTATACGGTATTTGCTGGTCACCTTCTAATTGGGGTTGTGTATACAGGCATTTGTAGTATTTTCTGAATGTTCTTTGTATTTCTTCTTGTTTATACCGTATAGTTCCGGAATCTATATCCCTAATTTTGCATATAGTGTTGTCTGCTCGTTGCTTTTGCACTTTTCTCGCCAAGATTTTTTGTGAGTTTGTCTTGTGAATATCATCTTTTTTTCAACTTTTGTTCTAGTTTTTGTTCTTGTTTATGTTGTGTGTCAAGATCTTTCAGTTCTTAATTAAGGTCTGAATCCTGTTTTGGATTGAGACGGATATTAAAGTCTCCACCACATATGACGACCCCTGTGCCCTCTATCATCAAATCAAATATGTTTCTATAAAAAGCAAAGTTACTTCCCGGAGGAGCATAAACATTACAGATTGTTATAGTTATATCATTTATTTTGCCTGAAACTACTATGTATCTCCCTTCTTCGTCAGTTGTTTCGAGATCTGTTCAAATGGTATTTGTTGTGAACTCAAAGTTGCTACGGCTCTCCTGTGACCTGATTTATAAGATGAAAAGTATACCCTTGAAAACCCCATTCTTTTAAGTTATTTTTTCATCTTCCAGTGGGGTGGAAGTGTCTCTTGTAAGAGCACAATCTGCGCATTCTCCCTTCTCCTTTTCGTCAGTATCTGCCTCCTCTTAGCTGGATTTAAAATCCCATTCACATTAAAAGAAATCACTTTGAATGAATAGGGTTTGCCTATTCATTGTCTACTACTGTGGACTACATTGATTATCACCCAGCCAAAAATCTCTCCTGGCATCCCTGCAAGTACATATACTGAACCTATCTTTCCCAAGAAACACGAACAGAAACAATATAATAGTGTGAAACAGAACAAAAGTAGTAGCTTTTCGTTTCCTTTTCACGTCCTAGTGATGAAAACCTGTGTCTTTGTTCTCTCAGCGCTCTCCTCTTATTGGACCAGTACCGTCAGAAGTCTCGTCTCTTCCGTTCTCCGGTTCTTCTCGTTCCCCTCGGTGATGACTTCCGATTCGTAGAGTCGCGTGAGTGGGACGCTCAGTTCACTAACTACCAGAAACTCTTTGACTACTTTGACGAGCACCCGGAGCTCCACGTTAAGGTGAGAGAGCCTGATACGCCTTGAACTGTGGCCGCAGAGGAAACGTGTCGGCTGGGAAAGTGAAAGTGGTGTTTCATGTACGTGACGTTCTGGCTCATGGCTTTTTCAGGCTCGTTTCGGGACTCTGTCAGATTATTTCCAGGCTCTTCATCGGCATCTGAGCGTGGCAGAAACGACTCTGCCAACACTTGGCGGCGACTTCTTCACGTACGCCGACCGCGACGATCATTACTGGAGTGGTTTCTTCACCTCCAGACCGTTCTACAAACGCCTTGACAGGACGCTGGAGTCGGTGCTCAGGTGTTTGATCCCCGTTTCATGTATCATTAACACACATCAAAACAAAATTATTTTGTATTTTCTTCTTTAAAATATGATTTTTTTTTTTTCGCCTTCCCAGAGCGACAGAAATCCTTTTCAGCCTGACCTTGGCTGAAATGCGTCGTTTCCGTGGTGATGGTCGTCTCGTAGAGTCGTTCCCCGCTCATGAACACTTCCAGCGCCTGACTGCAGGGAGGCGGAGCCTGGCACTTTTCCAACACCATGACGCCATCACTGGCACGGCCCGCGACCCTGTGGTGGTCGACTATGGCACCAGGTGGCTACTTCCTTCACGCACATCATTCCATATTGTTGTGCATTAGTTGGTATGAATGTGGGAGAACTTGAATCAAAACAACAAATAGGAAGTGGCACCTGCTGTGTCGTTAGCGTTAGCATGTCTCTGTCTCATTTATTCCTCCATGCTCTCTGTTGAAGGACGGCGTCGTCATCTGCAACGGTCACAGGTACCACTTCATTTAGTGTGAGCAGTTAGCTGGTAGCGTTAGCATGCCATCATTCCATCCACGTAGCATTAATATCTAACATTAACTTCCCATTATTTCCATTTGTAGTGTAAACATTAGTTCTAATGGACGGAGTTTGTTTGAAAAATTTGAAAACCAATTGAAAAGTTTGATGACGAAAGGAAAAATAAAAGAATGTCTGACGTGACTTTGTTTTCCAGGTTGTTTCACGCCATCCTGAACCTGCGTCAGGTGCTGCAGAGCTCCGCCCACTGGCTGCTTCTATTGGACAAGAGCCTTTACCACCACGACCAATCAAAACCCTTCCTGCTAATGGTGACCTCTGACCCCGATGAATATACCCCGCGTCTGAGTATGAACTCTGTTGTTAATCGTGTAAAGTTTCTGCAGGATGACGTCGTCTCGGCTCAGGACGCTCTGCCTCAGAAGACGCCCCTTGCTCTCAGTGATGAGCCCAGGTAAGGGGGCAGGGCCTGAATGTGAGCGTGAACTGTGTCGACAAACAGGAAGTGAACGTCGAGCATTCGTGTTTCAGGTCGCTGATCGTCTTCAACCCAACGGAACAGCAGCAAACGACCGTCATCAGCATCACTGTTGATTCTGCTGATGCGAGCGTTGTCGATGCAGAAACAGGTCTACCAATGGCTGCGCAGATCTCTGCGGTGTGGGAGGAGCCAAGCCAAGCGTCCACCAAAGTGTTCCAGGTGGAGGAAGTTTCTCGATTTTGTTTGTTTGACCGACGCCATTTTTTTTGTTATGTGAGGTCATGTTTGTTTTCTCCTCAGCTCTCCTTTGTGGCTGAACTTCATCCTCTGGCACTCGTCGAGTATCATGTGATCAAAGTGTCCACTGGCTCTGCCCACAGGGCAGGGTACACCTTCTATCGTCATGGCAACCCGCCGACTGTCAATACAGAGCACTTCCAGGTGTTCCGCCCTGAGGACAACGTTCTCTTGTCAATTAGAAACAAGCACGTTCAGATATGGAGTTCCCAGGAGACTGGCCTGATGCAGGTGTGACTTTTCAAAATGAAATCATTTATTTCATTTATTCAATGTAGTATAATGTATTGTAATACATTGTATTTCAAATGTTTTAAAAAGACATTTGAACATGTTTATTATAATGGACATTTATTTATACATTTGTATTGAATTCCTTATGTGTTTGTTTGTGTGTTTTATTTTGAAAATCCAGAAGCTGCAATTGCAGTCTGGACTTGTCCGTGAGCTACGTGTTCAGTTTGCATGGTACGGAACCAGAACCAATAGGAACCAGGACAAGAGTGGAGCATACCTATTTCTGCCAGGAGAGGAGGGGGCCCAGGTGAGAGTCTCTCTCTCTCTCTCTCTCTCTCTCTCTCTCTCTCTCTCTCTCTCCCTCCCTCTCTCTCTCTCCCTCTCTCTAATTCTCTAATTCTCTAATTCTCTGTGTATGTCTCTCGCCCGCCTACAGCTCTACTCCTCCTCAGAGCCGCCGCTGATCCGGGTTTCCAGAGGTCCCGTCTTCTCTGACATCACTTCCCATTTCCGCCACTTCACACACACAGTGCGACTTTTCCACCTGGACGGTAATGTGTGTGTGTGTTCACTGTGACATCACTGTGTGGGTGTGGTCACATTTATTAGTTGGGAATGCTGAGTCGAGTTACTATTTTTATCATTATTATTATTATTATTATTATTATTGTTATATATATATTATTATTATATTAATAATAATATTATTATATTATTATTGTCCACAGTTTCTATCTCCTTTTTTTAGCAGATGTAAATGATTCTCACATATGTAAAGATAATTCCCAGAATTATTGCCAAAACTTTGACAATAAAATTCTTCTGTCTTCTTCTGCCCCAGGGCATGCAGGGAAAGCCTTGGAGATTTCCAACATGGTGGACATCAGGTCAGAGGCCAATCGGGAGCTCGTCATGAGGCTAGTCAGCAATGTCGCCAACGGCAACCGTTTCTATTCTGACCTCAACGGATTCCAGGTTTGTAGTATTTCAACAGTCTGTGTTTACTAGGTGTATTGATTATAGCTTGGTTTATTGATTTAACTGATTGGTTACAGATGCAGCAGCGGAGGACCCTAGCAAAGCTCCCCCTGCAAGCCAACTTTTACCCAATGAGCTCTGCGGCGTTCCTTCAGGACGCATCGTCTCGCCTGACGTTGCTCTCAGCGCAGAGTCAGGGTGTAGCTTCGCTCAGACCAGGTGAGCAGAGACTTTGTTTTCTATGATGACAGTGACCTCATTAAAGTCAGTGATTCCTGAGTGATGCCGGACCTTAGCCTTCCCACTTAAACTTTCCACTTCCTGCCTCCTGTCCACCCTGACCTCTGCCCTGTATAGGTGAGCTGGAGGTGGTGTTGGACCGCCGACTGCAGCAGGACGATAACCGTGGCCTCGGTCAGGGCGTCACCGACAACAAGCTTACGGCAAATCTCTACAACCTGCTGCTGGAAGACAGGAAAGGCGGGGTGAGTGGGTGGGGTCCTGGGTAATAACATGAAGGTGGATGGGTGCAGTCGCCACTTAGTATGACAGTGTCTTTCTTCACGATTTCTTCTTTTTACTTAATTTTTTTATCTTTTCTTGTTTCTTTTAAACAGGAAGTGGGTGGAGCCTCAGTTGAACACCTGTCACTGCTCGCCCACCTGACCTCACTCTCCCTGTGCCACCCTCCCATCACCATGTTTGCCCCCAGCCACCACCAGCTACCCAAGCTCCGCCCATTTCGGCCGCTCCACTCATCGCTGCCGTGTGACATTCACCTGCTGAATCTGAGGACGCTGGAGGACGCACAGGTGAGACTTGACACAGATGTTAGTTTGACTCTGCAAACACTGTAGTGACCTGAGGAGAGTTCCAGAATAATCAGTCCTGAAAAAACATTTATATATTATAAATATATAATATATTATATTATATAGGAAGCAGAAAGCCCATCACAGGAAGCCGCACTCCTCCTCCATAGGAAGGGCTTTGACTGTAACTCCGCCCCTGAACCAGCACCTGTATGCACATGGAGTGTCCACGAGGAGGTACACACACACACAACATTTACATATTTTTCAGATGCCCAGTGTTGTTTTAGGCGCCGGGGCTCTGTTTTGTTCCCATCATTGTTCAGATTTTGTCGTCTCTCCACCTCTAGGTGAACCTGCACGACCTCTTCTCTCCTCTTCACTTCCGTTCGATTCGCCGCTCCGGCCTCACTCTGCTGCCTGAGGACAAGGAGGAGGAGGTGGAGTCCGCCTGGCACCAGCAGCCACCACATGTGGCTCAGCTGAGGCCAATGGAAATCAGTGCTTACCGTGTGAGGCTGGACTGATAATACATGTTTCAGGATGTCACCATGACGATCCGTTAATTAGAGGTTACGTTAACTGAATGTTACTGCACAAAAAGGAAACAAAACCAAACATATCAATTCTTAATTCCAGAACATGTTTATAACTGCTGCTGATGTATGAATGATTCCTTTTAGCTCAGGTTTCGACTGTAACTGAAAAAAAGTATTTAGAAAACACTGAATTTTAATCTGTGGTCAGATGATGTTCCTATGGCAATATAGAGACCAATTAAGTTGTGTGCTCAGTATTTAATGGTGACTGTTGTTACTGCTGTTTTGTTTTATACATGACTGGAATTGTGGGTGAATGTGTCAAGGTGAGATTGATTTACTTGTGGTTATTGATTTTCTTTGAATGATTTTCTTTTGCTGATTTTTCTGACAATCTGTTTTGACACTGGACGTTAATGTGCTTGTTTTATTTTTGTAAAAAAAAATTTAATCACATATTCCATGTTTATTTTTTTTTTAAATGTGTCTACATTTTCTGAAATAGAGAAATATTAGGGAAAATACTGGGAAAAGTTAATATTCAGGTTACTTTTTTAAATTAATTTTTCGGTTAATATATGAAATATAAATGTGTTTTATGTCTATGAATCTTTGATGAATCTTCTTTTTGGAAGACTGATTTTACTGGAAAAATAAATTATTGTTGAATTATCCTTTGGTTTTCATAAACAAGAACTTTTATCTTGAAGGGAGCAGGAAGTGACTCCTCCAGTGTCATAACTTCACGTCCGCGGTTGGTCAGCTGACCGTCGGCCGGTCCGCTTACTGTCAAACACCTGGAGCTCGAACCGTGGTCTGGACACCGGATTCTCCGGGACCAGCCGCGTCACTGTGTATGCGGTACCGAAGCCGCTAACCCGGTTCGGTTCCTAAAGTGCCCCGCTGACGGTTGGAGGTCGGATCGCTGGCCTAAAAACCAAGGCAAGCTCGTCGCACTCGTGAGCTGGATCCACTCATTCCGCCCCCTAGGTTGGTTCCGTTCCAAGGCCGGTGAGCCTGTGTGACTCTACGCCGGCCACCGCTTCACGCTCCCCGCCATGGCCCTGCTGGACCTCGCCATGCAGGGACTGGCCGTGTTCGGCTTCATCCTGTTCTTCGTGCTGTGGCTCATGCATTTGATGTCCATCATTTACGTGTAAGTGAACAATCGGCTAGGCTAGCTGCTAGGCTAACAGCTAGCAGTGTGACGCTTCTGTTGAGTCCTTTCTCTCTGTGATTTTTACACCCGTTTGTCACTTTTGGTCACGGAACTTTCGAGCCACAGCAGTGGCGTTGATCGGCGGGTTCCGGGTGCGTGACAGGCGGCGAAACGTCCGTGTCTGAGCGTTTAATTGCTGGGCGTTTTCCTGGTCAACCGTTAGCCGCGTCGCTCTGACTGTACACCACCTCGATGGGGGTCCATGTTGCTTGTGGAACATTAATTTAACCATATAATTAAATGTTTTGGAACAATGCTTATGTATTTAACGTCTTTTATGTTTTAGCCTGGTCTGTTCCGCCATGATTCGTTGGAGTTACCTCAAAAGATTTCCTGTTTCCTTTTGTAATGTTGAAATCAGTTTTAAAATTTGACGATTTAACGGAATCGTGGTCTTCACGTTGCAAAACGCGTTATGGCAGATAATATAAAATGACTTTTCGAGGTAATATGACTTGCTCTGTAATTCGGCTTTAATCTGATTCACTTAAAATTATGTAATCATCCTTATGAGACTATTTTGTTAGTTTCCGGGACGGTTCGCAACACATTTATATTGTGTGTCACTCCAGATCAAAGTGTTGTCTGTTGACTGACACATTTGCTCATATTAAAATCACCAGGCGGAAAAGCTGGCGTGTGTGACTATACAACAAGGAATTTTAAAACCTCAGGTTTTGTAACGGAGTTGGTTGCAGTGGAGCAATGGCGCAATCTGGGGTTTTCACGGGTAAATCAGTTTCACCGAAACGAGATCCAAGGCTCAGTCAAAGGTTATGAGAAGTTCAGAGTTTGAGATGTTCAATAAGACAGAATTAGAGCTTTTCATTATAGACACAAGCTGGACATTTATCCCATGACTTGAAGTCACTCACTCTGCTATACAATTGCTATTCATCGTCAAGGCTTTAAAAGTCCAGTGTTTAACCTTTTATGATTTATTGGCAGTATACTTGTAGAGGTATATAACTGTTAACCTCTGACCAATTGTCACTTGTTTGATTATTATTTTCCAACCTTTTTATATGCACTTTGGCAAAGGCCATAGAATGCACTGAAATGCAGCCAGCACATGTGTTTTCAGGGTTTAAAACCAAACCTTTACCAGCAAGCTCTCTGCCTGCTTTAAGGAAGAAGGAAGTGGGAGACGCTAAGAGACAAAAAATTGTCCGTGTTTACATACTTGGTCTTGGAGCTGCCTTTAAACATGCTGACGTACATCCCCTCATCAATGATATCGACCACACTTGTATTTATTTACTTGTATCTATTCAATTTTAGGCTCATTTCTAAACTCCCTTTTTCTCTCAAAGAATGTGGTTTACGACCCAACTGCAACTGTCAAGTCTGGACCTAAATTTCTCTTTAAAAGGTTTTCATTACCTGCTTTAAACTGTTGATTGTTGTAACTCCGTGGTCCTGGTGCCCTTTGACCCAACTGCTGCTGCCTTTAATGGTAGATCATAACAATCTTTTTGTCACCTTGAGTTTTGTGTGGGGGCGTCAGGTGCACCGCCCGCCCTCACATGGTTCAGTCTTCTTCAGCTGCTTCCCACTAACCTGCGGAGGTACCTCAGGGCTCCACCTTGGGCCTTATGAATTTCTCTCGATACATGCTTGTTTTGCAGATGAATTGATTTGTATGCCCTTGCCATGAAACAACCCAGTCTCTGCTGGACTTGGTCTTCAAAAGTGTGCACACATGGATGGAGATAAACTCCTCAATCTTAATCATTCATTTGAGCAGCGCCACCATGAGGAAACATGACGTAGCGACGTGAAGCTGCCACTGTCAAACTGCAGAAAACAAAACATTAATGTGAAAAGTTAAAAGTGCAGGATTTCTCTATTCATTCACAACATAGAGAACAAAGTGCATTAAAAACAATATATCACTATATAGTCCCTGCCAGTTTTTCTCTCTGGGTGTCACTACTTCGTCTCCTCACGGTGGCGCTGCTCAAAAGAGTAGCTGTTAACAGCTGGATAATGGTGGCGAAAGCTACGTTATGTTGTGAAGAAATAGAGAAATCCTGCACTTTTTTTTTCTTCAGTTAAACAGATATTGTGATGTATTGCTATGTGGTTGTCTGGCGATATGCCTTTAAACAACAACAAAATGCTGCACACATATCACTCCTTTACTGGCTTTGTAACACTGGCTCTCTGTGTATTTTAAAATTATATTTATTATTTGTTTTTCTAAGTCTGTATTCCACCTTATCTTAAAAAGAAAAAAAACCTTTTTAAACCTCACACTCTCACCAGAGGTTTGCGGTCAGCTGACTTCTCTTTGACATACCAAGATCAAGAGGCGATGGAGCCTTTTCTGTAGCGGCTCTTAAGCTCAGACCCATGACCAATTTAAAAAAAAACAAAAAAAAAAACTCCATAAGACCTCACAGACTTTCACCTCTGGTTGAGCACAATATCTTGGGTTTTATTGTGCATTGTAAAACAATACTTATTTTATAGTTTTATCTCTTAAAATGTTTAATTGTTTATCTTGGCGCTGATTTAATTCTCAGGTTTTATTGCTTTGTATTTCTTTGTATTGCTGTTTGTGCAGCATTTTGGTCATCTGATGATGTTATTTAATGTGTGACAGAAATTAACTTGGCAGTTTATTGACTGCGGAGACTTTCCAGGACTGCGCACTGTCAACAATTCTTCTGTGAGAGGCTGAAAATGAGTGAACGTCCACTTTCCGACAGACGTGTGTCTGTGTGTGTGTGATTAACCTTTTTGACCTTTTTTGAAAAGGAAACAAATTCCGGTGCGATGTTGAAACACAGGTGCATGCTGGGAGCCGATGAGCTGAGCGGCTCACAATGACCTGTAGTGAACTTGCTGATTTAGTTTGACCTTTGACCGTGGCGGTATTGGTAGCAAAAACTGCACACTGGTGCTTTGCAGCTTTAATGCGTAAACTTTATTAGTGAAGTTACACCTTTACCTTCCAAGTGTGTTGAAGAACCTTTTAGAGCTGCAACTAATGATTATTTTCACGATTTATTAAACTGTCGCTTATTTTCTCGAATTAATCGAGTAATCATTTGTTGTAAAATGATTGAGTTTAAATGATTTCATTGTTCTATGGAGCAAAGAAACTGGGAAATATTAACATTTAAGAAGCTGAAAAAGCATCATTTAAGTATTAAGAAAAACTCTATAAATCTAATAATCTTCTCACAAGAGTTGACATTTAATTTAGTAATTAATCAAATAATCATTGCAGCTCTATCGCTATCCAAAAGTAGAGACGTCTTCTCTTCTGTGTTGAAATCCAGGAATTGACCCTCTGAAATATGGGCGGTGCTCACTGTAACTCCAGTTTGGCCTAATGACAGTCATCAGACTGCTCCTAAACTGCCCCTGAGAGGCAACCACAGTTGTTGAAGAGCTCCATTTTCTTTAAGAGTGCTGAAAGTCACATGGGGGGTCACGTGACACGCCTATAGGTATACACGGCTGTGAAGAGATGAAAGAACAGCACTGTTGGTGCTCGGCGAGGTGGTGTCACTGACCTCCTCCTCCTCCTCCTGTTATTGTTGTTGGGAGATGGTTTCTCTCAACATGGCTTCCTTTGCTTCTCTTTTCTGTCTTCTTTGTCCAAAATGTAAAAACATTTGTATTCTCAAAAGACTCAAGTTTCCCCTTTCCTGCTGATTTACACAGACGGCTGGAATCTTTCTTTGGGAATTAATGAGAATTAACTGTAGATTTAGGATCATTTAAAGAAACTGTGTCATATACAGATGTTGGCATTTTGTTTTGTCATAAGCAGATGTGCATGCAAAATGATACAATAACATAAAAGACTCAGATTTGTGAGTAGTGTGCACTGTATTTGCATCAAATCTGATTCTTTTAGCCAAGATTATGCTATGGTATGTTATTTACCAGCTAGATTTAAGTTCTAGGTTTAAGGTTTAAGTTCTAAGATTTAACTGTCAATGTTTTCATTATTCCTATGGAAAGTTTCCCTAGTCCTGACCTGAGGAGTTGTCTCTCCTCTGTGTCTTCAGAAAAACTACATTCTTTCAATTAATTTTCGCTAACAATTCGTATTATCATGATTGTGCACTTATTTTCTCTATGGACTTTGGTGCGGGGGAGTGAGTTTGTGTTCACAAAGCGACACAACCTTCACCTTTCTGATAGAAAAGAAGTGAAACGTAACAAAAGAAGCCGCCCAGAACAGAACACACGCTGGAGTCGACGCTGGCTGCGTATCAGTGCTTCATACGGCCACGCTTACAGGGTGAATTATGACCACTCTTCTGACATCAGATTGTTTGTTGACCTTTGTCCTTCAGGCGCCTTCATCTGCACAGGAAGAGGTCAGAGGTCAAGCAGTCTTTTGCACAGATGGCAGGTGTTTCTCTGCTGAAGCCACTAAAGGGTGTCGACCCAAACCTGATCTCCAACCTGGAGACATTCTTTACACTGGATTACCCAAAGGTGAGTCCGAGCTCCGCCCACCGTGCCACAACATGCCTTTAACGCATATGCAAATGAGGAAAAATGTTCATACAACAAGTGAGTGACTTGAAAACACTGTCCAGCTTGCCAACATACAGCCCTAGTGATTTATTTAGAAGCACAAGACGTCCGTGGGTCCTGTTCGTCCATATTTGTTCACACTATGAAAACTGAAGGACAGGTGGTGAATTTGTGGGTGGGGCTTTGCAGCGGCCGAGTCATGTTGGCGTCTGTGTTTCAGTACGAGATCCTGCTGTGCGTCCAGGATCACGACGACCTGGCGGTCGACGTCTGTAAGAAGCTGCTGGGGAAATATCCTAACGTGGACGCTCGTCTTTTCATCGGTGAGAAACTTTGCAAGTTCTGTGTTTGCGTGCGTGTTTGTGTGTTTATGCGTTAAATATCTTGACGTTCACGTTTGCCACTCTCTGGTTCTCAGGGGGTAAGAAAGTCGGCATCAACCCCAAAATCAACAACCTGATGCCGGGCTATGAAGGCGCCAAGTATGGACTGGTGTGGATCTGTGACAGTGGCATCAGAGGTTAGCGCCACCGCTGCTAATTCACTGCAAGCTTCAGTGTTTTTTTTTGTTGTTTTTTTTCTAAATGCTAACTGTTCAAGTGTGTGTGTGTGTGGCAGTGAAACCCGACACCCTGACAGACATGACCAATCAAATGACAGAGAAGGTGGGGTTGGTCCACGGGTTGCCATATGTTGCCGACCGCCAAGGCTTCGCCGCCACACTGGAGCAGGTGAGGCTAACGTGTTTTCACGCCATAAAGAGTCATGTGATGAACCCTGTAAAGAAACTTGTTTAACTGTTTGAGGCTTTATGTCTGCACACTATGATTCTCACACATTTGTCCTTCCTGTATCACTGCCTGGGACCAGGCCACAGATTCAGCAACAGCCAGATTTGATAATGTGAAGATTCCCGCGGCCAATGGTCCCTTCAGACCTTCATTATCTTTATTATCCTGGTCACAATTATCATTTTTAAATGGCTATGTAACCAAATCTAAGCCACGCAGGAGTGAACAAATGGAAAAAAACAACTCTGCCTTCCTTTCACATCTGGAGTCAGATAACAACATAATGGGAGGTGAATGCATGAATCCGCCTGTCAGGGCTGGGCTGTGAACCTGGGACTCTGGTTTCAAAGTGCAACTCCTCACCAGCTGAGCTAACATGGATGACAACGTGACTCAGGCTGGTTTTCTGTCGCACTCCGTCCCTGGTCATAAATAATATACATTATAAAACCATACAAAGTCTGGCCGTACAAAAAAGTGTCTCAGTTCATTAAAACGACTGACGACGATATAACAATGACGAGGGAAATCGAACAGTCATCCTGCTCCGTTACACCTATGTAACTTTTGGGAATTAAATGTCTATAGAACTGTAGATGTTTAGTGTGAAAGCAGCAGAGATTAATGTCCATACCACACGTTTATTGTGTTTGTGTTATTGTTTTATTCATGAAGATTAGCTGAAGCTGGACGGCGTACATACTTTTAATTTACCATTTCAGATTATGTTGGATGTATCGTCCCTGTTAAATAAAATCAGTGCTATCAATGTTGTCACCTGATGGTTTATTTTGGCGGGGGCGTTCGTTCTGACAAGTACTCACTTCCTACTGTAGTCGCGTGTTTTACATTTTTTGCGTCACTGTCGCTAACAGACGCTAACTGTGTGCGCAGGTGTATTTCGGCACGTCGCACCCTCGCTCGTACATCTCCGCCAACGTGACGGGGATCAAGTGTGTGACGGGGATGTCGTGTCTGATGAGGAAGGACGTGTTGGATCAGGCCGGTGGTTTGGTCTCCTTCGCTCAGTACATCGCTGAAGATTACTTCATGGCTAAGGCCATCGCCGACAGGTTAGCACCTTAGCGCCTGGCATGATTCTATTTTTTCCTGTCTGAAGTCGGTCGGATCTTAAGCTTCGTTACTTTTTGTTTCCTCAGAGGCTGGAAGTTCTCCATGGCAACACAGGTGGCGCTGCAGAATTCCGGGTCGTACTCCATTGGCCAGTTTCAGTCCCGCATGATCAGGTGAGTGCAGAGCTCTGCGTTCTGATTGGCTGTTAGGTATTTAGATATTGGTCTGACAGTATTATGAGACATTTAAGCAGCTAGATCGTTGATTGTCAGTATTTAGTTACATTTAGGGCTTGAGCACGAAAGCCAGGGACTGTTATAGCCATTGTGTTATAAGTCCATTGGGACCATGGCCTCAACGCGACAGGAAGTCGGCCATTTTGAATTTGGCGTCCATCTTGGTGTGTTTATCGTACCAACATAAAACTGCTGCAATTTGTTTTGCATATTTTATTTCTTTCAAAAAAATATTATTTATTATGATTGGTTTTTTTTATCAGAATGTGATGTGTCTGAACGTCTCAGTCGCTCAGACAGGATTTTAAAGTGACCACAACAACAATGATGTAGACCTGGAGAGACGGATGTTAATTTGGCGTCACGTTAAATGACAGCAACATCTAAACATCATCGTCTGTTGAGAAGAATGCTGAAATCAATCCATTTATCAGGCCATAGCACGTGGGATAGGGTTAGGGTTAGGGTTAGGGTTAGGGTTCAATGCCTCAAAACCAAGTACAAAGAAATCAGGGATAAGAACAATACTGTTATGTTTAGACTGCTTGTTTTTCCAGGGGCGTGGCCTATAGTTATAGAAATCCATGTGGAAGACTAGACAATGTCAATATGTACACACGCAGATGATCACTTGCAATATACTGTATATACATGTGGACAGTTGGTTGGGAATTTCAGATTCTGATCAGATATGCTTACAATATTGCAATAGTGGTTTTTTGATTCAGTTTACTTTGACTTTGATGTTGTGTTTGTGTTTCCAGATGGACAAAGTTGAGGATAAACATGCTTCCCGGCACCGTGCTGGAGCCCGTCTCTGAGTGCTTCCTGGCGAGCCTCATCATTGGCTGGGCTGCTCATTACGTGTTCAGGTAAACCGCCACCAAATCATTCACCTGCACTCAACCAACGGTTAGTGTTGGTCTCGGCAAAAGGACACACACACACACAGTAGTTTTACAGGTGTTCCTGAACGCCTCAGATACTGCAGCAGTGACGTCTCACACCTCACCTGACATGGGCGGGGTTTTTTGTTTTGTGGGTGAATCATAGTCCACTATGGGTGGGGTTTATCTCATTGATAACTACAAGATGAGAGAACTTTTTAATAACAATAATAATCGGTTTGGGTGTTGTGTTTTTTTGAACACAACACCCAACAATATTATTATTATTCACAATAAATGTGAATAAGTTCTGGCTTCTTTGCTTCATATAACAAATAAATCATTAAAAACGGTGATTTATTCCAAGTTATTTATCCAAACCAGCAACATTTGATTAGTGATATTCAGATACATGATGATGATGTTTTGTGTGTGTGTGTGTGTGTGTGTGTGTGTGTGTGTGTAGGTGGGACATGATGGTCTTCTTCATGTGTCACTGTCTCGCCTGGTTTCTGTCAGACTACGTTCAGCTCACTGGAGTTCAGGTACTGCCTGTTGTTTTTGTTTCAGAATATTAATGAAGCTGAAGTTTAACAAGGTTCCCACAGGTCCTTGTAATAAATGGAAAGTTCTTGTAACCAAGACGCGAAGTTGATATTCAGATAAATGTCCTTATTTGTTTACGTTTACCTACTGTTTCATGCCCTGCGTTGCTTGATGGTGTAGACTAGGCAGGACAACAGGACAACACACACCAGAGTTGTATTTACTAGCGGTGTTGTGGACACTGTCCACCGTCTCTCTCTATCTCTCTGTCTGTCGTTGACATGAGGTTCTGTTGCAGAACGATTGAGTAAAGTTAAGCAAAGAGAAAGCAAATGACGACATGATGCCTGGGAAATGAAAATTCACACCAAAGAAAATTACAAAGACTGACCAAGATCCCAAAAAGAACAATCACTTGTCCAGACGCAGAATAAAAGTGGACACCATGGGCAAAGCGGCTCTTACAAGTTGCCCTCCCATCTTAAGCTGTGTCAGCACATTTGGGCCTCGAATTTTGAGGAAATTGGTCCTGGAAAGTCCTTGAATTTGATGTCAACCATCAAATTGGTTGACATCAAATCAAACCAAAGCAATAAAAAGGATTATATGTAAAATAATTGTGTTTTAAAAAAAAAAAAAAAGGAGAAAAAAATCATGGATGACATCATCTTTTAGGGCGGGCCTCTGTGCTTCTCAAAGTTGGACTTTGCCGTGGCGTGGTTCATCAGGGAGTCGATGGCAGTGCAGATCTTCCTGTCAGCTCTGTGGGACCCGACCATCAGCTGGAGAACCGGGCGGTACCGGCTCCGCTGCGGCGGCACCGCGGAGGAGATCCTCGATGTGTAGTTGCCTTGGCAACAGGCTGTGTACCGTCATCGTCATCCTCCGCATCCTCTAAGGGGAAGAGACTGATGTGTATTTTTGTTTTTTTATGAAAACAAGTGTGTGTGTGTGTGTGTGTTAGCGTGTGCGTGCGTGTGTGTTTTTAACTATTTATGTTCCTTTTGGTGCTAAAATGAAATGATGCCAGAACAAGCCAATGAGAGCGCAGGAAGGTTAAAAAAAAAAAGATGAGGAAAAAAAAGACATGTCGCACTGAATTGTCCGATCTAAGATTGGACAACAAAAAGAAGGAAAAAAAAATCAGCCAATGAAGAGAGAGGATGTGGAACTCTTCATTGGCTCAATTTTTAATTGTAAAAAACATAAAAAATGAAGGAAAAAAAAAAAGTTCACGACTGAACCAGATTCAGTGTTGAAAAACAGTTAATTTTGAAATTCAAATGAATTTTCTTTTTCTCACAATAAAATGTACATTCAGTCGTGCTTGAAATTCCACCATGCATTTCTCCGTTGTTTTCACCACTAAATAAATCAATTAATAAAAAAGTAAAGTGCAAATAATTTTGCATATTATGAGTTTTAGTCTCTTGACCGTCGTCGCCGTTGCCGGTTGCAGGCTGGTGCTTTCTCGGCTCGTTAGCGGGCGGCAACGTATCTGATTACCAGGAGCACGGCACGACTCTAGCTTTTAAAAAATAAAACAAATGTGAACGTCCTCAGCCAATGAGGAGCGAGCGTGGACTCTGACGTCGTCCTGTTAAGTGAAGGAAACGGTTTCCTGGTAAATTAACGCCATAAAGAGTTTTTTTGTGAATAAAAATGAAAAGGAAAGAAAGAAAAAAAAAACGCCAATGAGAAAATTTCATGGTCGCCTCATTTCAGTCCAACACTGTGCTGTCTTTACTGTTAACCATTAGCTTAGCATCTGGCGGTTTGGTTGATGACATCACGCGTGTGTGTCGGACGAACCTATGATGCGGTCTTTATTTGTGTTTTTTTTATTATTTTTATTTTATCACAACTGATGGTTGTGGATCGTGTCAACACAGGAACAAATAAAAGTTTTATTATTTCAACGATTATGTGCTCGTTGTTTTCCTGCTTCGCCACTGGCTGTGAGGTCACACAGGAGGCGGGCCCACCCCGTGGTCACATGTTTTATTTATTCAGTGGTTCATGCTACAACTTCCTGTCACTTTCAGAATAAATAAAAAAACAAACAAACACAGCCCTGCCCCCATCCCTCCCTCCCTCCTCCCCCATGCACATGTTCTATATTAAAAATATTCAAATATAATAACAATTATAATCCGCTTTCTCCCACAATTCACCACAACTACTATGCAGTAGCAAAACGTTCAGGTGTAAACGAGTAAAAGTAAAAGACATGAAATCAAATAAGACAACTTCTTTTTGACAGGGTTTTGTGTGTGTGTGTGTGTGTGGGGGGGGGGGGGGGGTTTATGCAACATGCATTGCTTAATATATGTAAGGTCAAATGTACATGTTCCCTCCTGAGTAACAGGCTATGTATGCTATCTATGGAAGTGTATTGCATTCACCCAGAATCATTTTTTCAGGGTGTTTTTACGGAATTTGACCCCAAAAAAAATCTCATTAAAAAACAGACCCGAAAAAAAGCCTTTTTAATGAAATGATTTGAGGTGAATGCAATGCGCCTCCGTAGACATCGGAATGGGATGATATAAAATCTGTTGTGTGTGTGTGTGACCTGAAAATGCTGTTTACCGACACGCTAAGTAGCGAACAGCCACAAGAGGGAGTCCTGACATTCCGTACCTTTTTTTTGGTACCATAGCTTTTTTTTGTAACGTTAGTAAGTTTATCATCAGTTTCCTTTGTCTCTGTAAGAGTTCAGAAAACATGCACAAATATTGACAGAATCCGTATTTGTGCACACAAAAGTTATGATAATTACGTTGCTAACGTCAAAGAAAACATTTACATCAACAACAAAAGTTAACTAACGTTACAAAAAAAGATTCCACTCTTACAAAAACCATTACTAGCATTATAAAAGATGTTATTTTCTGTTTACAAACGCGAGATAGAAAAACATGTTTCTAAATTTAATATCATCCCATGCCTGGTAACATGAAACATGTTAAGGGAGTCACGCACAAACTTCCCATCGTTGCTTCTGTTTCTCCGTTTCTCGTTAAAAAAGGTTGTGTTTGTGTGTCGTAGTTTTTTCCTCTTTGTAAACGAGCTTCCTTGGGTTTTCACGGACACATGGCGCGATAAAGAACTGTAAATAATAACAAAAAAGGGGGTGTGGTGGAGTGGGCGTGGTCACATGATAATTTACATTAGTGTTTAATTCAGTAAAAAAGAAAATCCCACATGTAGAGAATATGTCACAGTTCTGATAAACAAAAACAACACGTTGCCTTCAAAAGAATCAAAATTTGCAATGTAAAAAATAAAAAGTATGATCATATAATAGTAACTTGTTTGGAAAGCCATTTAAACAGGAAGTGATGTCATCATATGGAAATAAGTTGGTCCAATTGAAAGGCAAATAAACGTTGGTTTACGCCCCGAATTTTTTTTTCTTTTTTTAAAGATTCAATGATCTGAAATTTTCTAAACTGTTTATCTTCACAAGAATTTATGTAACATGAAGCGGAGTACATACAAAAAAACAAAAAACTTTAAACTACAAACATACGCCTACTTCTGGAGGAAGGTAAAGTCAGAAGGCAAAGTGGGCGTCGGCAGCTTCCTGTTCGTTCTGGCTTGTTTCCTGTTTTTTTAACGGCAGCGATGACGGGATATAAAAAGAGCTGAATTTGACTTAAATTACTTTTAATAGAAAAAAAAAATCGGGATGGACATTTGAGAATCAACCAGTCACAGCGCAGAGTGACACACCCACACATATAGATACATACGCACACACACACACATATGCTGTATATATATATATTATATATATCTAAACACACACGCAGGTACGACAGGTGGGCGGTACAACAAAGCTTTACCTATACAAACATTCATGATTAAAAACCCCAATAATATAAACCGACAATAGCAAAAATATTATCAACTAAATGAATATATTCTACGAGAAAAAGAAAAAAGTCCGATCAACACATAAACTAAAACCTAAACGTAAACCCAGCGGAATAATTGCGAGAAATAAGGCACAGAAGAATTTTTGAGGTTGCACCAAACAAACAAACAAAATCGCCATCAAAGAACGCACAAGCAAACGGCGCGTGCTGACGACAACGTTGGAATTAAAACCGTAAACGATTTTGAATGAGAAAACTAAAAAGAGAAAGTTACAGTGGAAACTAAGCTAAATAAATAAGTTCCGTTACTACGGCAGCAAGTTTTTGTTTACCACGCTAAATAAACAAATAAAACCATATTTACTGTTGTGGGGCTTTTACTTTGACATTTTTTTTTTTTTTTTTTTTAATCTTTAAAAAAACGCTTCCTGATTTATTTATTTATTTTTTATTCCCTGCACCACATCAACCCCACTACCCAAAATTCATTGCTGCACGGTTTACTCAGGAATGTGCTCTGTAACCGCTGTAACCACGGCGACGACCCCTGGTGACGTCATCCGTCACCATGATGTCAGAGTGTTTGTAGGCACAGATCGTTGGAGTGTTGGAGCTCAACCACTGGTCCAAATGTTCTGACAATGGACCAATCAGAATCCCTACAGTCTGATTGGTCCGTCAGCTCCAAAGGTCAGATAACAGGGTCGAGGGTAAAAGGTCAGTCAATCACAGGGCCAGCGAAGTTCAGCACTGATGCTAACCAGCTATCAGACCATTAGCTGTGATGTAAATTAGCTTTTAGCATGTTACCTTTAGCCTTTTAGCCTGCACACTACTTAGTGTTTATATTTTTAAGTGTCTATATATTTAAAAAAAAAGAAAGAAGAAAAGATTTACCTCCGAGGTTCATTTGCAAAGAAACACAAGAAAAGTCGACCTCAAACTCGGAACGTGGTTTAGCGTTCGTCAATGTTAATTATCGGAATCCACGTCAAATCATGACGACACGGACAAATGACCTTGTGTGTAGCTACAGGCTAACTGACGTGCAGGTAACGGGCTAAAAGCTGAAAGCAGTCGAGGGTGGACAACGGTCAACGGTCAAAGGTCAGATGGTGGACTTGGAGAAGGAGACGCGGAGGTGCTGGTTGTGGTCCAGCTGGTGGTCATGCAGAGCTATCAGCGCTTCGATGGCTTCCTCCACCGACGCAAGCTGCATCAGCGCCATCTTCCTGTCTTTCCTGTGACATCACAGGAAGTGACATGATCAGACACGCCGCTCCATTTTACTGGCATCAATTCTAATGCATTGCTTAATATTTTAAAAAGGGTCTGTTTTTACAAGTTTTTTTATCCCCCCAGGTTTGTAACATCTCTCATAGAAACAGACCCAAAAGAAATCTCATAAAAATAGAACCCGGAAAAAATCTCGTAAAACAGACCCCGAAAAAAATCTCGTAAAACAGAACCCAGAAAAAATCTCGTAAAAACAGACCCGGAAAAAAATCTTGTAAAAACAGACATCGAAAAAGAAATTCTCGTAAAAACAAAGCCCGAAAAAAAAAACTGTGACTTACTGGAAAAACTTGAAGGCTTTGACGGTAAATCCACTGGAGGAAAATAAATCCTTCAACGCTTCCTCACTCACTGAGGAGCTAGGAGACAAGGAGACAAAGTGACAAGGAATCAAAAACACGCTCATTCTCTAAAACCACCTTAGCCTCTCATCACAGGTCTTAATTGTTGTCGTACGTACGGGATGTTAGAGAGATGCAACGTCGCAGACGGGGGAAAGATGTTGTTAAAGTTCTTGGATCCGGGTTTTTTGAAGCGGTGGAGGGCGGAGCCTGAGAAGTCCCGAGTCAGCGACTGCTCCTCTTGCCCCGCGCCACCGCGAGGCAGCTGCACCACCGGGTGCTTGGACAACGTCACCCGGATCACGTTACCATGGAGACGCTGGCCGTTCAGGTGACTCATCGCTGTCGAGACAATATTTATTTATTAATCAACCATTTTAAAACGGTAACAAGTATAACAATACTGAGTAAAGACCTAGCTGAGCCTGAGTGGCGTCACTCATCTGGACGAGAGCGTTTTCTTTTTTATTGAAGAGAATCTTCACTCTCTGAACGTCCCCGTAAACACCTGAAAACACACAAACAATAGTGGAACATCCTTCATTTCCTGTTCAACTTGAGAGTTTTCAACTTTGACTTCAGGTTTAAATGCTCAGAATTTTGTTCAACTCTATCTTCAATGTGTGTGTGTGTTTGTTTATCAGCTGTTTCCTCACCAAACAGGATGAAGAGGCAGTGTGGAGAGACGCTCTGCGGAAACAAACAAGACATTTAAAAAAAAACGTTAGCCGCGTTAGAGTGCTGCGCTCTCGATCGCTTCAGCCGCTGAGTGACAGTGTGACCTCTGACCTCTGGGTTCAGGTTAGACACCAGCAGCACTGAGTGGACAGCAGGGGGCGCCATCTGCAGCGACATACGAGGGGGAGACACCAACGAGCCGGGAACAGCAGCCATCGACAGACCTGAGGGATCATGCAGAACTTTATTAACATCAGTGTGGACAGGGAGATTAAGCCACGCCCCAGTGTGAGTAAAGCCGTTTTTCAATCGAGTGGAACGGTTCAGTTTGGTACAGAACAGTATATGATTTATTTTGCATTTCCATTAGGAAAAGTACCAAAACAAACAGCCCCAACCAGACTACAGTCAGGGTAAGTAAAGCTGCTTTTATCAGGTGAAACGCAAGCCTGACGCAGGGCTATATCATTCCAAACCATACCATACTATACCACACTGAACCGTACCACGATGGAAACACAGCATAAGACGCACCCAAGCTAGATTAGGCACTACCCATGTTTATGAGGTCTCGCCCAGGGAGATTAAGGCCCCGTGAAAGATAAGTGTAGCGGTGTGTTTTGCCCTGATCTGGCTTGTGTCTCCAGCATGGAATGTGTGAGCCAGCCATAATAAGAGCGTGACGCAATACGAGTGCAGCTCGCCAACAAATTCCACTAACAGGAAGAAAGTGCCGCAGTAAACACAGGGTAACGACGGAGGACATCTGGCGATCTGTGTAGTTTCTTCCTCGGCATGATTTATCCCACGAGAAGTGATGAGTAAGCGATAATTCTCTGACGTCAAGTAAAAAGACTGAGTGTCTAGCTCCGCCCCCTTTGGAGCACGACCACTGGGCTAGGTACCAGGGTTATAATAGTTTTAGTATAGTTTTAATTAGTTTTATAGAGCAGGTTTGCTAGTTTTATTTGTAAATGCTTAGTTGTAGTTTAGTTTTTCTTAGTTTTATTTTTTTGTAATATTGAGTATTTGCGACATGCAAAAAAGGTCACGTTAATTATTGTGTCATAAAAACCCAACAAAAGACGCCATTAGGACAGATGAATAACCATCCCTGAAGACTTAAGACACACATGAACATCACATAAATAATAACAAATAACCCTGATGAGACACATCACATTGTCAGGGAGCTCAATCTTGAGCACAATTTAAAAAACCCAATAAAAGACGAGAGGTTTGATTCACTTTCATGAACCAACTCAAATTAACTACATAACAAATATTATGTTTAACTTGCATTTCGTTAACTCTAATAACCTCGCTTTGTACCCCTACAGGGACTGTGACGGCACAGATCGGTCATTTTGGTAACCATGACATGACGTACCGAACTGAACCACTTGGTGGAAATGGGACGGAAAACCCACTCAAGTTATATTAGGCCCCGCCCAAGTGTTAATAATAATAATAATAATAATAATAATAATAATTCATAATACAGATTTACCTGTGTGCTGGTGGAAGGTGGGCGGGAACGCTGCCGCTCCATAAGGAGGGAGAGCTACACCTGCACACAAACACAAACACCTTTATTTTAAAAACTGCCATAGTGCGTCCGTATTTAGCGTTGTGCAGCACGGTCAGCTGGTCTCACCGAAGGCAGCGGCAGTGGGCTCCAGCTCGCCGGTGGGGAGGTCTCCTCTGGTGAAGTCGCGGCTCTTGTCGTTGTTGTACTTGACGTTGAGCATGCTCAGTTTGGAGAAGTCGATCCTCAGCGTGCAGCAGCTGTTGTAGATGTTCTGACCGTCCAGTGCCTGAAAGACAGGAAATCACATCTGATTGGTCCACAGCAGACGTTCAAACGTGCATTTGTGTGTGTGTTTGTGTGTGCGTGCGTGACTCACAGCCTTGGCGTGCTGAGCGTGCACGGCGTCACTGAACTGCAGCAGAGCCTGGAACTGGTTGTTTCTGGTGAAGGTGATGATCTTCAGCACGGTGCCATATTTACTGAAGATCTATCAACGACGACAACAACAACAACAACAACAACAGACTCGTGACTGTAACACAAACAACAACAACATCTGAAAATATGTCGACGACAAACTGCAACAAGAAGCCAAAAACAAACGGACCTGCTGCAGAACCTCCAGCGTGACCGGGTAAAATAAATTCTCAACGATGATCCTCAGGACGGGACTCTGACCTGGGATTAAGCCCCGCCCATTCCCTCCTGACGCCATGCTCCCAGAATGCACTGCTGCTGCACTGATTGCCTGCAGAGCCGCCTGAGCTCTCTGTCAACAGACAAACAAATCAAACGAATTTCACAGCAGTGACCGCCATGACTTTCTTTATTTTTTTTAAGAAACTGCATTCGTATTGAAGTGGGCGTGGCCTGAGACTCTTCTCCTCACCTGATTGGCCAGATTATCAGTCTTGAGCTCGCGGTGGTTGGAGTACTGAATGAAGACTGGCTGGTTCCTGACAGTGGGCGTGGCCGATGTGTAGTAGTTCACCATAGTAACAGCTGCTTCCTCAGAGGCCATCTCTAAAAACGCCTAGAAAACAAAAATCTTATCATGACTCAGCACTTTAAGAACACTGTGAGGAAAACTGCACAGACTCAAGTAGTGACTCAAGTAGCAACAAATTAACCAACATATATTTAACTAGTGTCATTTAGAATTGTTAAACGGTTAATTTTCTAGAATTACATCTCATTGTATGCATGTTATTTAAAACATATACACTATAAATCTTAACTCAAAGGTTGGGAAAACTTTGTTTGGGGGCTCAAAATAAATCTCCTGTGGCCCATCTGAGGGTCCCGACCCAGCCTTTGGGAATCACTATTCTAAATCAATGATTCTCAACCTTGGGCTAAGAGTCAACGTCTGTGTGCTCGTCCGACAAAGACAAATTGTTTTGTGAAATTTGCTTTATGCAAAAACTCTTACGCGCCTACTGTGTGATGCTGCCAGCAAGTGTGCTGTGACAAGCTGGAACGACAAGGTTTCTCAAAAATGGCATTTAGCTCAAGACAATGACGAACTAGAACCGGCGTTGTTGCATCCCGATCCGTACTGGAAAGTGGATTTTTTGTCTTTTTGTGCGTGTGCAGAGCTAACGTGAGAGAACCTGATCAAAAACACATTATCATTTCAATGATAATGTGCTTCTGTGATCAGCTGTTCTGAGAGAAAACGTGTAGTAAACACCATAAACAGTCAAATCAAACCAGCCAAACACATCTTCATAAACAAAGGATACCTTATCAACGCATGAAAGAGCATGATTACCCTCTCTCTGTGTGTATATAATTCAATTTTTCACCTCTTTGGGACCTTTTTCTGTCATAAATACTGACCTTGTCAGGACTAGTAGCCCTCGTGGAGACCAAAACCTGGTCCTAAATGGAGGTAACCTCATTTCTGAACATGTTAAAAGTTTAAGAATCTGTGATGAGAACGTTAATGTTAATATGTAGTGGTTTATTCTGTCTATATTCTATCACCTCCGTGACACACGCTGTGTTTAAAGGAAGGTTATGGCCCATGTTTTCATCATGACATGAAATGAAGTGGCGCATTTGGACCATGGACCGCCAGTTTGACACCTCTGGTTTAGTCAGTGCGGGGTACTACGAAGAATAGTTCAACCTGTGTGTGTGTGTGTGTGTGTGTGTGTGTGTGCTGGAGGGGCCCAGGAAGGTTGAGAACCACTGTTTTAAACAAAAAACAACAACAAAAACATCGTCAAACGTCTCATCTCACACCTGGTTTTTGGTCTTCAACGTGATCAGTTTAGTGACTCGGCCAAAGGGAAGTGCCAGAGCGAGCACTTCCTGTTCGGAGACGTCGAGGGGAAGCTGACGCAGGTGAAGGACCCGGGACGGGATGCACTGAGCGCGCTCAGAAACACACAGTCTATCAGTGCCATCCACTGTGAACAGACACAAACACCTGGGTGAATGAAGTGTTTTTGAGAACATGTCACATGACATCACTTGTGAGAGTCAGGTGAGAGGGAGAGAGTGGGAGGGACGTCTCACCTGTGGACAGGTTGACGGTGCTCATGTTCGCAGAGCGGCTAAGAGACAAGGTAAACGCTGGCACCTGCAGACACGAGCCGACAAGAGGAGGGGACTTTCATTTAGATAACATTCAATTCACTACGGAGGCGTATTACATTCACCTAAATGGATTTTTTAAAAGGCTCTGTTTTCACAAGGGTTTTTTTCAGGTCTGTTTTTATGAGATTTATGAGATTTGCTCCTCAACCCATGCAACGGAAGCTGGTTGCATTACACTTCCATAGATGAAGAAGCTCCAGGAGGATCATGTAGTCGGCATGCCTGACCATTGCAAACTCCAGCAGATCCCAGCGTTCTTTCCGTCAACTGCCAACTTAAAGGCAGTAGAATCTCCCAATGTCTCGGACCCAAAGCAAAGTAAAACTGGATCAAACTGAACAACTGGGACATATTTGCTTTCAGCGATGGAGACAGGAAGCTTCTCCACTATCTCATTCAGTCAGAAAAAACACAAAAAAAATCTTGTTAATACAGACCGTGGAAAAAGAATCTCGTAAAAACTGACCCCGAAAAAAAAATCTCGTAAAAACAGACCTGAAAAAATCTTGTAAAAACAGACCCCAAAACAATCTCGCAAAAACAAACCCCGAAAAATGTCTTGTAAAAACAGATCCCGAAAAGAAAATCTTATAAAAACAGACCCCGAAAAAATCCTCATAACAGAGCCTTTTAAAAATTATTAAAATTACTTTCGTAAATTGCACAAGACATAAGATATAAATAAACTTAAAAGTTAAGTGTATGAATAAACTGCATCAATAAAAGCTATTAAACATTACTTGTATGATTATAAGTCGATTGTTGTTGTTTTTTTATCAATGAGCTCTCTGCTCTTTAAAATGGTCAAATACATCAAATATATAATGAATGAATGACAGAATGTTCTGGTTTAGTTTCACAGATGGATGAATAGATGAACACGTCGATCAATGACGAACACAATCGATCGTTCTCGGTGAACAAACGCATTTTTTCTGATCATCGAGTTGAGGTGACGAGTCACATTAAAAACGAAAACACCACCGTGTTCTGCACGAGAACGCGCAGTTGTCGCGAGATTTACGACGATCACTCCCCACCTCTACACCGTCCCCGTTGGCTCGCGACACCAAAACAAACGCAGAAAACCCGAACCGGGGGCTACCGACGACGGGCGACAAACGGGACGCGGGTATGATTCGGTGGCGAGAAAAGGTATCGGTAAACAAGTAAACAACAACACCGAGGCGCGAGGGCGGACGAGAGGGGCTCGCGCAGGTGCGGTCCAATCACCAAGGAAACGCGGGGAAGGAAGGAAGACAAACAGGCGGGACGTGCGGGGAAGGTTCGGGAGGTTTCCCGCGCTCACCCGTCCATGGTCCGCGAGGAGGAAGAAGAGAGAGAGGAGGAGGAAGAGTTGTTTTGGTCCGCGAGCGTCCCGCTCCGCAGCCAGACAGTGCAGAACAACGAGCTCACTTCCCGTTTGCTGACGTCACGAAAGAACATGGCGGCTGGCGGACACACCTCAGATCAGAGCGATCGATGCTAATCGATAAATCAGATCGAAACGTCTCAAGTATTCGCCAGTGTTTGCAGCAGAACTGTGACGTAACGAATTATTTACCTTTTTTTTAAATCCCCAGACTAAAACAAACAACAGAACAATTCACTGAAGGAAAATGATCTACAGTTAAGAGTAAATTAATCCACTGACTAACTAAAACTGTTAAAAATAATCCATTGACTAATTTATACAGTTAAAATAATCTACTGACTAACTGAGACTGTTAAATAATCAACTGACTAACTGAAACTGTTAAAAATAATCCATTGACTAATTTATACAGTTAAAATAATCTACTGACTAACTGAGACTGTTAAATAATCCACTGACTAACTGAAACTGTTAAAAATAATCCATTGACTAATTTATACAGTTAAAATAATCTACTGACTAACTGAGACTGTTAAATAATCCACTGACTAACTGAAACTGTTAAAAATAATCCATTGACTAATTTATACAGTTAAAATAATCTACTGACTAACTGAGACTGTTAAATAAACCACTGATTTACTGATACTGTTAAAATAATCTACTAACTGATACTGTTGAGGTGAGGTAATCCACTGACTAACTGATACAGTTAAAATAATCCAATGACTAAATGATACGGTTAAAATAATCCACTGACTAACTGATACTCTTAAAATAATCTACTAATTGATACTTGAAATTAGGTAATCTACTGACTAACTGGTACTGTCAGAGTAATGTACTAATGTATTGATATTGTTCAAGTAGAATAATCTAATAGATACTGTGAAAGTAATCTACTGACTAACTAATACTATTAAATAATCGACAGACTAACTGACACTGTTAAAGTAAATTTAATACAAAAATACAGATGTACAGTTTCAGTATCAGTGTACTTCATATTATTAAAATAAAGTAACTAATACCACAAATCCTTTATATTAGAAATAAATGACTTTATATTAAAAAGTAGTCTGACATCATTATTGCAGTATTATATGTCAGTACTTGTTAAACCCCCGTTCAGATGTGGTGTTAACATCCGTCCTGAGTAATCTGATCACATGTGAACAGCACTAAATTCAGGTTTGAACATCAGATCAAATTACCAAAAAACACCTGCTGAGTTGGTTTGAGGACGTATGACGACATTCCTGTGCTACATGACTGCAGTTTGTCCTCAGGACATGTTAGAGAACGTCTCCTCAGGAAAACTTCCTCTGACCCCAGTATTTTTACACTTTTACATCATCCATACGTTGATGTATTAACAAAGTATATATATTTTCTATTTTCTATTTTATTAAAATGTCATTTCATGTCACAAATGTGTAATTGGTGCTTTAATATATTTAAGTTAATCTCCACCCTACCTTTTATAAGTCTGAGTTCAAGGGTCATTTGAGATAAAAGCCATAACTTCTGCTCTGCTCTTCTTCTATGGGGATTTAACAGCAGCTTGGATCCATGGTGTTGCATTACTGCCATCTGCTGGAGTTGTTCAACAAGTCCAACGGCAATTTCTTTCTTTCGTTCGTTCTTTTCAGAATAATGTCAGTATTAGTTCTGTGAAAAATGCAAATTTCCTTCCACGGTGTTCACACCAGTAAACACGGGTTTCACCTCGCAACCTTCACATCCTGAACCAAAAACACCACTCTCCTCACCACACATCCGAAATATGTGTGTTGAGGAGACAATAATATTACTACTAATAAGAATACTAAGTGCCTTTGACTCATCAGAAGCACAAAATATATAAAACACCCAACAGATTCAATAGACTTCACAAAGAAAAACAAAGTAATTTAAAAACAGATTTATGAACGTATGAATATGTAAATACCAAACACTTGGATATTCCAACCGCTCAAACGAGACTTTTATTTTGTTAAGATCGCTGTGGACCGGAACTAGCATGCAGCTAATTGTAACTTCTGCTTGCTTCGAGCAGCTTTGGTGCCGTAATCATCTTCATCGTTTTTCACTTCAAATCAGTTTTCAATATTGATCAGAAATATCAGCTCGGTCTTTAAGATTAAGGCAGGCAGTTTTACGGTTTATGCCCCGTGGAGCTGGTCTGTGTGTAAAAGACCGTGGAGCGATGCAAACACTCCCACCTGTAGGGGGCAGCAATGTACCTTTCTGTGTACAGTCTACCGGAAATTGTGTTATGTTATTATTAGAAGAAGAAGATCTTTCAGTGGGTGAAAGGTGAAGAAGACGAGGCTGTTGTAATTCTAGGACACGGTCATTGAGCAGAACTTTGGAATCTTGAGAGAAGATGTTGCAGAACACAGGGTGAGTCTACGAGAAGTGAAGCCTCCGCGTTTAGAACCTTGATGCAATTCGGTTCCGGTTGGTTCTAGTTGCGGTTTCAATAACTCGACTGCAGCAGGAGCACATTTATTAGCATCTTGAGGGCAAATTCACCCTTCCTGAGAGAAAAAATAATCAAAATTTTTCCCTCTTAATCCTCTTATTCAGAATAATCAAAAACAGATTTCAATTATATCATATATACATATATCAATAGTACTTAGTTCAACTCCATTGACTCCAGTTAAAGCTACAATGCGTAACTTCCATGGGTTGTGGGGCTGCTGGTGCCAATCCCAGCTGACACAGGGCACACGGTGGGGTTGCCAGTTCAGGACAAGAACCAGCAACCTTCTTAATATGAGGCAACAGTGCGTTCACATCAAGAAACATTTATGAACAATGGAATTCACTTTTTGCCACTTTTTGTGTGTTTTCAGTTGCACACCAACCTGTCAGCAGACGTCCTGCTTTACTAGCTTATTGTTACTGTTGCCTCCTTCTGTCTTAGTGCTGGGTCATGTTTTGCACGTCCATGTCCGCTGGTGGTCACACACGTACAACTCGGCACTGTAAGAATACAAGGACATACAGTGACAGGTGCAAGATTTACTCGCACAGCAAGTATGACCCGGGCACTAACATAAAACAAACTAGAGAGCGCTCGCGACCTTGTGTACATAACCCAAATACAGTCGTAACATCGTAACACCACAGTTGAAGTTTAAACAACACAGTTTCATGAAGAAAAAATTAAAATGATATGCATTTTACGATAAATGTAAATAAATTAATTTATTTACATTTATATATACTTTTCGGTGTGTTTTAGGAAGTTAGCTGGCCTCACGCTCTTCATCACTGGAGCGAGTCGAGGCATCGGTAAGGCCATCGCGCTAAAAGCCGCCCGAGATGGAGCCAACATCGTCATTGCCGCCAAGACCGCCGAGCCCCACCCCAAAC
Source organism: Solea solea (assembly GCF_958295425.1). NCBI lineage: Eukaryota > Metazoa > Chordata > Actinopteri > Pleuronectiformes > Soleidae > Solea > Solea solea. The sequence continues at coordinate 18,451,992 of NC_081152.1, forward strand.
TACCAGGAACCATCTACACGGCTGCTCAGGAGGGTGAGGAGCTAACGTTTTCTAATGTTTAAAAATATGAGTCAAATGAATAATGTCAGAATCATATAGGATGTTTATCTCCTCCCCCAAGGTCAATTTAGGTGTCAGAGGTAACTTTGTGCGTTGTGCGTTGCAGTGGAGGCAGCGGGGGGGAAAGCGTTGCCCTGTGTGGTCGACATCCGTAATGAGCAGCAACTGGAAGAAGCTGTTCAGAAAGCTGTGGAAAAGTTCGGAGGTAGGGGACGCTGTGTAACCTTCTCCTGCGTGACATCTTGACATGACATGGTGCCTGCAGTGACATCATCCCAGTGCCTGTGTTTGATTGGCAGGTATTGACATCCTGGTGAATAACGCGAGTGCCATCAGTCTGACGGGGACATTGGACACGCCAATGAAGAAGGTGGATCTCATGCTGGGAATCAACCTGAGGGGGACGTACTTGACGTATGTTGTACAAATACAACGTAACATGCTTTTCCACTGTTCAGTTCCACTAGTGACGGGCAAAGCAGTTGTTTTTGGTGTAACTGAATCACGAGAATCTGTTAATTGAGAAGATTAGTTCAGTACTTCCTGGTTGATCGGAGCACAGACTCTACTTGAACTGAAGTACGACTGAACAGGTTGTGATTCGTCCAGCAGAATCCTCTGTTAATATTGAGATTTTAGAAATGTCCTTGCTTAATGTTGGCGATTAACGCATGTTTTCAGGATTTTTAAGTCTTTTTAACTGATCGACAGTTTGGCATTGTTCGGTTTGATTCTTGTGTCGGACGTCACACTCATACCTCTTCCAGTGACGACAATCTCTGACCAATCAGTGGCCGGCAGTCTGTTGACGTCACATTTTAGTATCAGCTCAGCTCGCGTGGAGTCGAGTTGAGCCGTGCTAGAACTGTACAGTACAAAAGCGCCATCAGTTAACAAGCTTCTCTGTGTTCCAGGTCTAAGATGGTCATCCCTCACCTGCTGAAGAGTCAGTGTCCTCACATCCTCAACCTGTCGCCGCCGCTCAACCTCAACCCCGTCTGGTTCAAGAACCACACTGGTAACTGTTATAGCACCAACTGAGCAGGTGTCCTGTCACACACCTGTAAAGTGCTGACATGCTCTGTTTTTTCGTCTTCAGCATACACAATGGCTAAGTATGGCATGTCCATGTGTGTCCTGGGAATGGCCGAAGAGTTCAGAGGTCAAATCGCCGTCAATGCCTTGTGGCCGAAAACTGGTGAGTGGCCTTTTAGCGTGCTAATACTTTCCATAGACTTTGATGGTAAACTGGGACGCTGACTCGTGTTTTGTTGCCACAGCGATCCAGACAGCAGCTATGGACATGTTGGGCGGCGATGGCATCAGTAAGCAGTGTCGTACATCCGACATCATGGCCGACGCTGCTTACATCGTCCTGTCCCAACCCAAGGACTACACGGGACGCTTCCTGGTGGACGAGGACGTCCTGAAGGAGCAGGGAGTCCAAGACTTTGATCACTATGCTGTCCAACCAGGTGGGCTATGAGGCCAGGTTGAGTAGATCACGTCTCCACACTTTGTGGTACTCATGGTGGTGTCTGATTGGTTGACAGGTCACCCCCTGCTGCCGGACTTCTTCCTGGATGAAGCACCAGAGTCTCTAGCCCAGCAGATGGAGCAACATGGTAAATACACTGGATACTACAAGTACTATATATATTTCTGTGGGTACTAGACACACTGTAAACTCTACTACATGATAGAGGTTATCATCTGCTTCTATTCCTTTAATGCCAGGGGCGACGCCAGCATTCAAACCACCATCGTCATCGGCCACGCCCCCCTCTGGTGGACCAATACAAAGTACATTTAATGCCATCAGAGGAGTCGTCAACGAAGACGTGGTCAAGTCGACGCAGGGCATTTATCAGTTCGACCTGTCAGGTAACGGCAGCGGTCACTTCTGTCCATTTGAGGAGATATTATGGGCGTGTCATTGATATGTCGTTACGACCATATTAGGAGAACACAAGGGCGTTTGGTTTCTGGACTTGAAGAACGGCGCTGGCAGTGCGGGTGAGGGGCAGCCACCAGTCAAAGCCGATGTTGTCATGACGATGGACTCCAGCGACTTCACCAAGATGTTTGCCGGTGAGCTGTCACCTAAGAAAACAAGTGGGGAACAAAAAGCAGCAGTTTTTGTGTTTCCATGGTAACAGCCATGTTTTGTTTTTGCTTTGTTTCAGGTAAACTGAAGCCCACATTGGCGTTCATGTCCGGAAAACTCAGGATCAAAGGTGACATGGGGCTCGCGATGAAACTGGAGAAACTGATGGGCCGCATGAACAAGGCTCGACTGTGAGACGGAGGCCACGCCTATGTCCCCTCAGGCCCCGCCCCTCAGTGTTTGTCGCTGTTCTCAGAGGTCTCAAACTCATGGCCCACGGGCCACATGCAGCCCCCCGATAATAGCAAGTTATAATGAAAACCTGAAATAATGTGCGTTGCTTATCATACAGAGACAAAGTCAGACACAGTCTTTGACCCGATGGAGCTGTTACAAATATTCACCTCCTACCTCTATAGCTCTATAGCTGTGGAAGTAACTAAGTAACTAACTAAAATCTGTAAAAGGACTGGGTTTGTTTTCCTGACAACACACACAATGTCATGTCAGTTCCACATCACTGAATATCATAGCCTCATATAACGTATGAGGATATTTTTAATTTTGTTGCGCTGCGTGGACAGTTGAATTAATGAATGAAATAATGAAGGCATAAAAGTCGGCAACCTGGATTTAATTACACCACACGAACAACACTTAATCATATTTACCTGTGGCTGCTGGAGTCAGATTGGATGTTTTACTGGCGTTTCAAAGCACAGGCGTGTCTGGTACTGGACGATCTCCTGAAGGTTTATGATCCTTGCATCCATCCATATTCCCGTCTTATTTGCATCCGATGATCAAAACATTCCCATTCCATTGTGGCCTTTCACTTAAACCATCTGCTGTTATAGTAACGGCTGACTGCACACATGACACCTGTTTACTAGAAGTGATATGATCGGTCAAAGTCGTCTTCACGTCCGCTGTCAGTAAAGCAACGGACCTGCTGACAGGAAATGCCAAACCATTATGTTGTGTTCTGCCAAAAATAAGGATTATAACTCGGCTAAAGGTGCAGTTTGGTGTAAAATGAAATAAAAATCTAAACCCAAGATACACGTAATCATGAAGAGATAGAATATAATAACAGTTGTTCCAAAATGTTTGATTTATTTTCACATGACTGGCCCCTCCTTCCTGACCAGACTGTCCAGGCCCACAGGTCACATGAGTTTGAGACCCTTGCTGTACATGTTGCCTTAACAACTGTAAAGTTAATAAATATAAGCTGCTGAAGATAACCGTGTTATAACTCATGACACCACAACAGCCGTGATGTTGTTTAGTTGTTTTTTTTTAATAACATCTATTAATAAAACACGTGATGACACAGTGACTGAACTTGTCTCTATGATTAAGCCTAATATGATTGGCATATCAATCAAACATTAGTTTTGTAATATATATATATATGTATATATATATATGTGTGTGTATATATATATGTATGTGTACATATATATATATATATATATATACACACATAATATGCTGCTGTTTTATTTTACAATACATTTTTGTTTAAAACCAAACATATTGAATGTGTTCAAGAAACCTATAAATAATAAATGCTGGAGTGCTTTTACTTTGAAAAATGAACAGGATGTATTGTGTTTGTGACATGTGTGACAGATAAAGATGCTGAAGGTTTGAGACTTAAATTGCTCTTTAAAGCTGTTGTTTTCTAACTTAAAGAGGACCATGGATCGCAATTCTTCATTAGTCAGTAATTATTGATCAGTAAAAATAAGTAGCTTATATATGTATTTGTATATATATATATATATGTAGATATATGTATATACATATGTACATATGTATATATATAATCTGAATATTGACTCTGTAGAACATTTTGGGATTTACTTTGAACTTGGATCTCTGGAAAGATGTATGTTTATTCAAACAAGAGCTAATTATATATATATACATATATATATATAATGAGTTCATATATATGCAAAATAAATCAAAAGCATACTGGTGTTGCGAATTTGCTAAATCAAAGTTTTCCTTCTTGATTAGACCTCTTTTGTTCTCTATGTGTTAGGGTTTTTTTTACAAATGTTTTTCTAATTCTTCGTCTGTTCTCAGTAGTAATGGATAGATTTAGATTTTTGACAGAGAATAAAATGTTAAGAAATGATTTATTAGTAAACGATGGAAAATTATCAATCTCATGATCGGATCAATAATATCAACTTCCTGTCAGACGCCGTAAAAGAAATAACCGGATGTTGCAGCGGTTTCAGGGCGAACAGCCAATCAGAGCAGCGATTGCGGGTCTCCATAGTAACCGTGGATAGTTTGGGGAAGGGCAGCTGTTTGTTTCGCAGTTCGGTGAGTCTGAGAGTTTGTTTATTTGTTTGTTTTTATTTGTAAACATGTGAAGATGAAACGTGCTCAAATTTGTATAAACATGTAATGATGTACAAGCGTGAGCGTGTGTGTGTGTGTGCGCGCGTGCCGTCAATAATTCAAATGAGTGCTTAAAATAACAATAAATGTGTCATCGCTGACATGTCTAAGATCATCTCCATTGTGACGTCATCACATCGTTTGCCCGTGGACAGTGAACTGGACAGCTTGGATCAAACTGCAGCAGGTGAGCTCAACTCAGACTCTGACACACAATAGGAAATGATGTGTTAATAACACATTAATAACAAGTTAACTCATTGGCTGCCATTCGATCACTGCTCCTAAAATGGCTGGCAGCCAACGTAACCATTTAAAGGGATAGTTCATTTTTTTTGGGAGTGTGGTTGTGTGAGCACCGACTGTTCTTCATTCACACAGAAATGCAATGAAACAGAAACAACAAACAATCTTTTTTTTGTCGTTTTGAAAAAGCCTGTGAAGACCAATAACCTGTCTGCTTCTGTGAATAAACATTCCTCCTCGACCATACAAGTCCTCCAACGACAAACTATTATCTGGACACTGGAAAAAAACACTTAACACAAAAATTATCTTTCTGACTTCAAATACCATGATCATTTGCAAAGTAGAAAGGATCTCGTACCCTTTTATGGACATTAAGTATAGTTAAAGCTTAAAACTTTAAACAACCCCTTAACCAGCAATTAACCCTTCATATGATTTAGATTTATTCTTTGGTTTATTCTGGGATGTTTTACAGTATGAGCGAGTATGAATGAACAAAACACTTGAATGAACACGCAGTCTTTTCTCAACTTTTATTACTGACATGGGATTGAAATTGTGTCAGTGCTTCAGTCGTGCTCTTGAGAGGTTGCAGATGTCACTGTCACTGAAGCATTGAACCTTTGAATCTTTTTCGACACAATAGTTTCAAAAGCCTCAGTGCTTCATAAGGCTTCACTTGCCCACAACTACAAATAAGTTATCCAAAATGTGACAAAAAAGTCTTTAGTATGTCGTCCAAAATGTGACAAAAAAGTCATACTTTAGTGTCGTACAAAATATGACAAAAAAGTCATAGGTTAGTATGTCGTCCAAAATATGACAAAAAAAGTCATAGGTTAGTATGTCGTCCAAAATGTGACAAAAAAGTCATAGGTTAGTATGTCGTCCAAAATGTGACGAAAAAAGTCATACTTTAGTGTGTCTTCCAAAATTTGACAAAAAAGCCATACTTTAATGTCGTCCAAAATATGACAAAAAAGTCATACTTTAGTATGTAGTCCAAAATGTGACAAAAAAGTCATACTTTGGTATGTCGTGCAAAAATTGACAAAATCAAAGTTTAGTATGTCGTCCAAATGTGACAGAAAAGTAATTCTTTAGTATGTCGTCCAAAATCTGGCCAAAAAGTCATACTTTTGTATGTCGACCAAAATATGACAAAAAGGTCATACTTTAGTATGTCGTCCAAATGTGACAAAAAAGTAATTCTTTAGTATGTTGTCCAAAATCTGGCCAAAAAGTCATACTTTTGTATGTCGTCCAAAATGTGACAAAATACTTTAGTATGTCGTCCAAAATGTGACAAAAAAGTCATACTTTAGTGTGTCGTCCAAAATGTGACAAAAAAGTCATACTTTAGTATGTCTTCCAAAATGTGACCAAAAAGACATACTTTAGTGTGTCGTCCAAAATGTGACAAAAAAGTCATACTTTAGTATGTCGTCCAAAATGTGTCTAAAAAGTCATAGTTAAGAATGTCGTCCAAAATGTGACAAAAAAGTCATACTTTAGTATGTCGTCCAAAATGTGACAAAAAAGACATACTTTAGTACAGGGGTGCTCACACTTTTTCAGCATGCGAGCTACTTAGAAAATGACCAAGTCTAAATGATCTACCTACTACAAAAATGCAAAACATATATTTATTTATAAATATATTGAGAATTCTTTATATGTACAATGTATGTTGATGTACCTTGCATAACCACATGAGCCCATATTGCACAACACAACACAATTAACTATGTACATTTTTTGTCATTACCTGACTTTACTCTGATGACTTGCACTGAATGGAATCAGCACAGTAGCTGCTGACAGCCAGCCTCAAGCACACTAACAAATGATCATCAAACGCACTTCGAAAATGTCATCGTGAACAAAAGCCATCCTCCCATTCTGTATGAAAGTGATACGTTTTTGTCTTTTAACTTGGTCCAGCTCCCCCACTCATTTTTATACCCTTTCTTAAGTTTAAGAGAAAAATTGGAGGTAACTCGCTAGCTATCTTGTTAGTTTTGCTGCTGCACTTAGCGCCGTTGTTTGCACATGCGCAGTGACCTAAGTGTCAGAAAAAGTCAGATGTCAGCTGACTGGCTGCCCTGTATATCAATTAAGTGACAGGATGGATGATAGGCTGAAGTCTATTTTTTTTTAACGTTATACGATCTACCCACGCTACCTTTGCGATCGACTGGTAGATCGCGATCGATGTACTGAGCACCCCTGCTTTAGTATGTCGTCCAAAATATGACAAAAAAGACATAGGTTAGTATGTCGTCCAAAATATGACAAAAAAGACATACTTTAGTATGTTGTCCAAAATTTGACAAAAAAGACGACAACTGGAATGCACCATCAGTCAGACAATCATAATTAAACCTCCACAAAAAAATAACACTTCAACCTCCACAGTGTGTCTCTGAGATGGCGGGGACGTCCAGACACGACAGAGAGATGGCAGTCAAGGCCAAGCGTCAGCTGTCGGAGAGCACTGACCCATTGGAGCGGCTCAGGCTGCAGTGTCTGACCCGGGGTTCAGCTGGGATCAAAGGTCTGGGCAGGTGAGTCGACTCACCTTAGGTCAAGAGACTCATATGACATGTTATTATGTTTGTGTTTTGCAATCCAGGATGCGTTTTAATGCCAGGTCTTACACTCGTACTTAACCCTGTTCAACTGTGATCCAGTCTCTCAAGTCTGAACAGGGCTGGGGTTGTTCCTGCCTAGCAACAAGGCATTATAAAGCTGTGTTTCCACTGAGTGAAATGGTTCTGTTTGTTATAGTACGGTAAGCATTTTTTTTGCGTCTCCATTAAGAGTAGCACCAAAATAACAAGTCCACCATTTCATTCTTCTCCCCCTTTTCCTTGGGGTAGCAGAGAAAAATGGTATAGTACAGTGAGCTCCACCCACAACAGTCAGTTGATTGGGCGACAAAAAAAATGACACCCCCTTGCGATTGGAAGTCGAGGAAAACACCCGCAGTCTATTCTCCAACAAAGCTAAAAGTCTTGTTGAGACAAACAGTCACAAACTGAGCAGAAAAAACAGAAGTGCTGGATGTTGTCCATTGTTGTCCACAACATCATGCTATGATGTGACCACTGGACACAGCCCACACCCCGCCTACCAAGTAAAGGTACTGCTTTCAGTCACACGCAAGCCTGGCCCAGAGCTTTACCTTTCCAAACTACACTGTACTGTATGAAACTGAGGCGTACCATGATGGAAACACAGCATAAGTGGTAGACAATCTGACATGTAGTTCTGTTTTTTTTTTACCAATGTCACCATGTTTGTCAGAACCTTTAAGATCATGGATGACGACAGCAGCCGCTCTCTGGACTTCAGAGAGTTTGTGAAGGGTTTAAATGACTATGGCGTCCTGATGGAGAAGGAGGAGGCGGCCACTCTGTTTAACCAATTTGACCGTGACGGGAGTGGAACAATTGACTTTGACGAATTCCTCGTCACTGTCAGGGTAAATATTGTATGACGAGTCACCGCGCAGGTCACGTGTCCATTACTCCATGTAACGACCGTCTTGTGTTGCCTGCAGCCGAACATGTCCAAGGCCAGGAAGGAGGTGGTCATGCAGGCCTTTCGAAAGCTGGACAAGTCTGGCGATGGTGTGATCACCATTGAAGACCTGCAGGGCGTGTACAACGCCACGTACCACCCCAAGTTCAAGAATGGAGAGTGGACAGAGGAGCAGGTGTTCCGGACCTTTCTGGACAGCTTTGACTCGCCGTATGACAAAGACGGAAAAGTAACGTATCTAAGGGTCGGGGCAGGGAATGGTCAACAGAGGGTTGGTGAAGGCCTTATGTCTCAGAGTCAGTGAACACCTTTGGCGCTTTTCCACTACACTGTCCCGGCATGGCCTGTTTTTATTGCTTTTCCATTAGTACCTGAAAGTGTCGTCAATGGAAGAGTCATGAGCGAGACGTCGACACAAGAATCAAACCGAAGCGCCAACATTTAGCCATGGAAATGTAAAAATCTCTAAGAAGTCACAGCAGTACTATGATGACTTGAGGAGGTGCTATAGTAATGGAAAACCATACCAAACCTTGTTGAGTCGAGCGCCACTTGTGACTGACAGTAATGTGTGTTTTGATGTCTGCAGGTGACCCTAGAGGAGTTTAGAAGATTTAAACTGACGTCTACTCTATTGTGATTATTAAAAATGCCTGGAAACAGTGAATTAGCTTTGTTTTAGTTAACAAAAGAAATACACTATGTAGGTGGTGGTGTAGCACAGGAAGTAAGGTGAAGATATAACCCGGATGATGATGTTGCAGGGTCATTACTTTAATAGTAAACAAACTAAATGTCTTTTTTCTGAATGACAGGTGACCAAAGAGGAGTTTTTCAACTACTACTGTGGCGTGAGCGCGTCCATCGACAGCGATGCGTACTTCAACCTGATGATGAGGAACGCCTGGAAGCTGTGATGCAATCACTGAGTTCAAATGCTGCCATTGTTTGTTATTGACCACTGTTCGTTTGATTAAATATCACATTTTCTTCTCACGAGAAGTGTAATGTTTTCATGTTCTGTAGCTGATCGAGCATCATCTTATACTGTATAATATCAAACAACCTCGGATTTTTGTCAGGACTACAATAGCGGTGTGTTCGCAGTTAAAAAGCTCAGATTCACATTGATTAAACTTTAAAGTCATGTTTAAATGAATTGTTACTTCACTCCCATTCCGAGGCGTGAAGTTTGCGTGAATGGGGTGAATTCTGCCATCTCTACAGTGTGGCCCTAATCTGATGATCTGAGATCGATTGATTTGGTCTTCACACAGGCACATATGTACATACACACTTGTGATAATTAAGCATTCTGGGAAAGTCTTTACTGAGGAAGCACGGTTACATCACATCATGAACATTTCCACAATTTTTCTTGGTATGTTTTCATTTATATATGTATTATTACGTGTCTTTAATACATTAACTAATATGTACTAATAAGTTTTATCAAGTGAACGTGAGTTTGTGTCACAGAGTCAAGTCTTGTTTTGTGTCTTGTGTTTATCTTGGTCATTTTAATAATATCTATGCCAATCTGCAACAAAGAGCGGTGTTTGTACACTCAGATTTAACTGGTTTAAAAGAGTAAATGTCTCAGTGAATGTAGTCCAGATGGCAGCAAAAAGAGGGCGTAACCCCTGAAGACATGGTTGAATTTGTATTGTTCTAAGTTGGTATTATTTTGTAAATACTTTATGATCATTTCTAAGGGACATAACAACAGCACATTGACCAACGTTGTTGTTTTTAAAAGTACTTTATGAATAAACTTGGGATAAAAATACAAAATAAAACTCAGGAGTATGGAATGTTCTCAGTGGACGTTGGTGTAGGAGAGTGTAATTGGTGAGATGAAGCAGTGAATACAAACACATAATAACATTAGTGTCTTTTGAAAACTTAAAAATAGTACCAACTGAGATTGAAGTGGAGACAGTGTCAACAATGGTGGAAGAGAATATGTCAGTCATACAACCACACTTCTGAAAAGCTAACCTTTAACCTCTGCAGTGTGTCTGTGTCTGTGTGTGACCCTGGAGATGGCGATGACGTCAGAGGTCACTGACCCAGTGGAGCAGTTCAGGCTTCACTGTCTGACCCCAGACTCATGGGAAGTGAGCGATATGTGCATGTGAGTCAAGAGTTCACTGTGCAAATAGATGAATTCATCATCATTTAAATGTTGTTAACACTGAGTACTTTCACCATGTGTGTCTTTCTGTCTGCATCTGTAATTAAAAGGGTGTGTTATTTGCACATGGTGAGTCCATCTCCTTTTACACAGGATTTAACAGCAGCTTTCATCCATAATGTTGCATCACTGCCAATCTACTAGAGTTTAAAAAAAAGAACTACACTACCCAGTCACTGGCATTCTTTTAATCAGGCTGAACGGGGCCTGTGATCACAGCATCTGACCTGTAGCTGGTCCTGTCTCTGGTTGACAGCTGTCACTTGTCATCATGTTTGTCAGATTCTTTAGGGCCGTGGACACAGATGCCAGCGGGTCTTTAAACTTTTTGGAGTTCTGGTATAATATACTTCGCCATAACCTCTTCATTGAGGAGGAGGAGGCTGATGCCATGTTTAAGCTAATTGACATTGATGGAAGCGGAACCATAGACTTTGGTGAATTCCTCACCATTGCCAGGGTAAATATTTGTACACAGTCTTTTAAATGGTCTGTATTTATATAGCACTGTTCTTAAACTGAGTTTTGCCATAAACCCATTCACACCACATTCACTCCCACTTTCATACAGCGCATCTACGTGCAGTAGTATAACTGCAGTGTGTTAGCAAATAGCAGTGTTAGCAATTAGCAGTGTGTTAGCAGTATGACTGCAGTGTGTTACCAATTATCAGTGTTAGCAGTATGACTGCAGTGTTAGCAATTAGCAGTGTGTTAGCAGTATGACTGTAGTGTGTTGCCAATTAGCAGTGTTAGCAGTATGACTGCAGTGTTAGCAATTAGCAGTGTGTTAGCAGTATGACTGTAGTGTGTTGCCAATTAGCAGTGTTAGCAGTATGACTGCAGTGTGTTACCAATTAGCTCAGCTATTAAATCTGTTTAGACTCAAGTGTTTGTGTTAGTGGTATGATAGCATTATGTTAGTGTTGGTTTAGCAGTGTGTCAACGGTTTGTTAACAGTGTGTTAGTGGTTAGCGCTCTGTGCTGGTTATATTTGCATTATAATTGTGGCGTGCTAGTCGTTAGCTTAGTTTACTCCAATTTATGGCAATGATGACTTCCAACCCGGTAGAGCAGAACCAGGGTTCTGGGCCTCAGGGATTAGCCAAAATAGCTGACCTTTACAATGAAAATTCGGTTTTTAGTTCATTTGAGGAACTTAGAATTAGGTATGGGATTCCTGCAAAACATTTTTTTAAATATTTGCAACTTCGAAGCTTTATCTTGTCCAGACAAAATAATAGTTTGACAATTCCCCCCAGATCCACTTTGGAAGATTATACTTTAACATTTTTACACTCCAGAAGACAGGTTTCCTCACTATACAAGCTCTTTGAAAGCAAGTCTAAAGAATCGTCACTAAACACACTTAAAGCATGGAGGGCAGATCTGCAGGATAACTTAACAGAGGAGGAGTGGTCAGAAGCATGTTCTCTAGCTCAAAAGCAATCAATAAATACAAACTCCAAATTATTACAATATAAATGGATAAGTAGGCTTTATATAACACCATCTAAGTTGCACCACTTTAATCCCAACATACCTGATACCTGCCTCAAATGCAAAGACCAAAAGGGGACATTGTTTCACTGTATGTGGGAATGCCCACAGATACTTACATTCTGGAGAAAAATCTTATATTTAGCAAAACAAATCATTGGTGAGGATGTGCCTATCAATTCTAAATTATGTTTATTAAACCTTTACCCAGATGGCTTTAACACCTCTAAAAAAGTAAGATCTCTACTTAATATTTGCTTTTTGGAAGCCAAGCGATGTATAGCTTCCACATGGAAGTCAGATACACCCTGTGCCACCTCACAATGGCTAAAGGGAATGACATTTTACATGGCCTTGGAAAAGATCAGTTACACTGCAAAAAACAAGCTTGATAGGTTTTGGAAGATTTGGGACATCTTTTATAGATTCCTTGAGAGAAACAGTATGGATGTGGATTGTTGGACTGATGACAAACTGGATTGACCCCCTTTTTTTTTTTCCTTATTTATTTTGTATTCCCCTTTTTATGCTGATGGAAAAATGTCTATTATTATTATTATTACTCATCTTATTTATTTATTTACCTGTTTGTAGATGTGCCTTGTGTGTGTTTTGTTGCCTTCTGTTAAATTAAGAAAATCTTCAATAAATACTTGTTTAAAAAAGTGAATCATTTTGGTTTGTGGGCAAAACAAGACATTTGAGTACATCATCATTTCCAGGTTTGACGAACACCGATCAACATTAACATATCGACCAAACGATTAATCAAGAAAATAATCGACAGATTAATCGATTATGAAAATAATCTTTAGTTGCAGCTCTAGTCAAGAGTGACCTGCCGCACTGCACTGACCCAGTGAAGTGGTCGAGGAAGTATGGTTACTTCCTCGATTCATTATTAAAAATGCCTGGAAACAGTGAATTAGCTTTGTTTTAGTTAACAAAACAAATACACTATGTAGGTGGTGGTGTAGCACAGGAAGTAAGGTGAAGATATAACCAGGATGATGATGTTGCAGGGTCCTTACTTTAATAGTAAACAAACAAAATGTCTTTTTTCTGAATGACAGGTGACCAAAGAGGAGTTTTTCAACTACTACTGTGGCGTGAGCGCGTCCATCGACAGCGATGCGTACTTCAACCTGATGATGAGGAACGCCTGGAAGCTGTGATGCAATCACTGAGTTCAAATGCTGCTATTGTTTGTTATTGACCACTGTTCGTTTGATTAAAAATCACATTTTCTTCTCACGAGAAGTGTAATGTTTTCATGTTCTGTAGCTGATCGAGCATTATCTTATACTGTATAATATCAAACAACCTCAGATTTTTGTCAGGACTAAGATAGCAGTGTGTTCGCAGTTAAAAAGCTCAGATTCACATTGATTAAACTTTAAAGTCATGTTTAAATGAATTATTACATTTAAACATGACTGTGCGTGAATGGGGTGAATTCTGCCATCTCTACAGAGTGGCCCTAATCTGATGATCTGAGATCGATTGATTTGGTCTTCACACACACATATATATATGTACATACACACTTGTGATAATTAAGCATTCTGGGAAAGTCTTTACTGAGGAAGCACGGTTACATCACATCATGAACATTTCCACAATTTTTCTTGGTATGTTTTCATTTATATATGTATTATTACGTGTCTTTAATACATTAACTAATATGTACTAATAAGTTTTATCAAGTGAACGTGAGTTTGTGTCACAGAGTCAAGTCTTGTTTTGTGTCTTGTGTTTATCTTGGTCATTTTAATAATATCTATGCCAATCTGCAACAAAGAGCGGTGTTTGTACACTCAGATTTAACTGGTTTAAAAGAGTAAATGTCTCAGTGAATGTAGTCCAGATGGCAGCAAAAAGAGGGCGTAACCCCTGAAGACATGGTTGAATTTGTATTGTTCTAAGTTGGTATTATTTTGTAAATACTTTATGATCATTTCTAAGGGACATAACAACAGCACATTGACCAACGTTGTTGTTTTTAAAAGTACTTTATGAATAAACTTGGGATAAAAATACAAAATAAAACTCAGGAGTATGGAATGTTCTCAGTGGACGTTGGTGTAGGAGAGTGTAATTGGTGAGATGAAGCAGTGAATACAAACACATAATAACATTAGTGTTCGTCTTTTGAAAACTTAAAAATAGTACCAACTGAGATTGAAGTGGAGACAGTGTCAACAATGGTGGAAGAGAATATGTCAGTCATACAACCACACTTCTGAAAAGCTAACCTTTAACCTCTGCAGTGTGTCTGTGTCTGTGTGTGACCCTGGAGATGGCGATGACGTCAGAGGTCACTGACCCAGTGGAGCAGTTCAGGCTTCACTGTCTGACACCAGACTCATGGGAAGTGAGCGATATGTGCATGTGAGTCAAGAGTTCACTGTGCAAATAGATGAATTCATCATCATTTAAATGTTGTTAACACTGAGTACTTTCACCATGTGTGTCTTTCTGTCTGCATCTGTAATTAAAAGGGTGTGTTATTTGCACATGGTGAGTCCATCTCCTTTTACACAGGATTTAACAGCAGCTTTCATCCATAATGTTGCATCACTGCCAATCTACTAGAGTTAAAAAAAAGAACTACACTACCCAGTCACTGGCATTCTTTTAATCAGGCTGAATGGGGCCTGTGATCACAGCATCTGACCTGTAGCTGGTCCTGTCTCTGGTTGACAGCTGTCACTTGTCATCATGTTTGTCAGATTCTTTAGGGCCGTGGACACAGATACCAGCGGGTCTTTAAACTTTTTGGAGTTCTGGTATAATATACTTCGCTATTACCTCTTCATTGACGAGGAGGAGGAGGCTGATGCTGTTTTTAAGCAATTTGACATTGATGGAAGCGGAACCATAGACTTTGGTGAATTCCTCACCATTGCCAGGGTAAATATTTGTACACAGTCTTTTAAATGGTCTGTATTTATATAGCACTGTTCTTAAACTGAGTTTTGCCATAAACCCATTCACACCACATTCACTCCCACTTTCATACAGCACATCTACGTGCAGCAGAAATGTAGTGGAGTAAAAGTAAAAATTGCTAGAAACATAAATAAAGTAAAGTAGAGTTACGTGAATGTACAGTAACATTATAACACTGTATTTCTATGATAAGTCCCATGTGTCAATAACATCATGTAACGACTATCACGTGTTTCCTGCAGTCGACCATGTGAGCAGTCACAGAGGACGTGGTCATGCAGGCGTTTCAGAAGGTGGAGAAAACTGTGGAGACGACGTGAGCCAGTTTTTCTTCTGTCATGTGAAGTGAAATATTAACGTCGTGTTCAGTAAATGAACACAAATAAACATCATCATCATACACTGCAGGGGTTTGGCAACTCAATTTGGCTGAGGGCCAATATTAATATTAGCAATTGAATCCTCCCCCTCAAACATCACATCTTCATCTTCGTTTTTTCTTTGTAATCTAAACTATTTAATCTTGTACAAAAATGGCAGATTTTAAGGGACGTGTTGGTTTAAAAAAAGCAGCTTGATCCTTTGCCACAGGATGTCACTAGTAGTGTCTTAAAACTGCTCTTTGATGACACAGTTCATCATTTTTCAGAATAAAAGGCTCTGAATTCTGCAAATTTATTTGTAACTCATGTCATTTATTGCTTAGCCACAGGGGGCGCTGTACAGACACTTGTCCTCAGTCATCAATGTCCAGAATTATTGATGTTAAGTTATTTTCAAAATATACAAAGAAAATATGTCAAACTAAGACTATTAGTACTTTGAGGCAGAAGTACCAAACAAGACACAAACGTCCTGATCACGTCTGGAAATCAATCAATCAATCTTGATTATTAACAGATTAAGTAATCATGTATTATTATTATAATAATAATGTTTATTTTTCAGGTGACCAGAGAAGA